>NW_024737042.1:996439-1043939 GCF_018991925.1 Homarus americanus | reverse complement strand
TCAAAGTGTTAGAGCAGTAGCAGCCTTCACGAGTCCTGTGGTGACTGCTTCTGAGCTTAGAACGGCACTAGTCTTGTTCTTCACAGAGGTATGCCACTCAAGTCTCCTCACAGCAGTAAGTTAACCTAAACGGTGACAGAATGATGACAGCTACTCTTTTCAGCGTTGACTGGTGTACAGGCTTCCACAATTCCAACATTGACTTTGGCGTTTTGTGAATAATAACAGTCTTACCGGCCGCATAGCTCCAAATTAGATGTTCACTCAACCGGCCGCATACGGACCCCTGAGTAGCATCCACAGTGTGATAGGCAGACAGATAACGAACAGACGAACTGTAAAGCAGACAGACAGACAGAGACTAACTAATAGAATGACATATAGACAGTCAGACAGATAGACATAAAGACAGAAAACACACAGACAGATAGAATGACGACCGAATGATAGACAGACACACAGTATGATTGGAATATATATTTTCAAGTGAAATAAACTGACTAATCTATTCTCCAGGTGAAATAAGCTGGCTAGTCTATTCTCCAGGTGAAATAAGCTGGCTAGTCTATTCTTCAGGTGAAATAAGCTGGCTATATTCTCCAGGTAAAATAAGCTGGGGGTAATAATGAGTATTTACCTCCCACAGGTAAGCAATGTATGATCGTGTAAATAATAAAAACCCTGACCCAATGTTCTCTACGCTTATGACGTCATCACGAGATTCCCTTACATGATTGGTTGTTTATTACCTCAGCCGAGCTTTGATTGGTTAATGCACTCTCAGAGATATGATTTATACCTTGTACATTCTCAAACAGTTAATCTGATTACGTTTTGAATATGTTATTGGAAAGGTGAAATTAAATGAAAATACGTATATTGCGTTATATAATACTAGCTATATTATTCTTGAACATTATTAACTATACTCCTGTTGAACATTACTACCTGTATTATGGAATTTTTGAACAATTTAAATGTAAACAATAACACGAGTATAATTGAGCCAGACTAATTAATAAATACACGATTAATAATATATCCCCAGACGCTTGATGAGGGAGTAGAGTCTATTTGCTAGTTAGTCAAGTGAGACCAGGCGGGTGTTTTGCTAGTGACTAACAAGTGTTGTGTAGGGTGGTGGGTGAAGGAGGTGGGTGATGGGTGATGATGGTGGGTGGTGGGTGAAGGAGGTGGGTGGTGGGTGATGATGGTGATGCAGGGAGTCGTGGTGGTGGTGGTTGTATGGGCAGCTGAGACGATAGTGGTAGTAGTAGAGGTGGTAGAAGGAGGAGGAAGATGAGAAGAGGGATAGGAAGAGGAGAAGGATGAGGAGGAGGAGAAGAGGAATAGGAGGAGGAGAAGGATGAGGAGGAGAAGGATGAGAAGAGGAATAGAAGGAGGAGGAATAGGAGGAAGAGGAGGAGAGAGGAAGAGTGTCGTGTCTTGGGAACATAAATCTGTAGTACTGATGTTGGCTCCACCTGGGCGGCCACCCTGTTGATGGGGTGCCCCGGGCCACACCTCTACCACACCTATACCACACCTTTATCATAGCACCACTACTACATCATTACCACACCACCAAACGCCACCACACCCTGCACAGCTGACACCCAAGACACAGTACAGTACTGCTATAGTCTTAGATGTATATTATCAGAAAATCTCACAGCCTAGCCTAACCTAATCTAACCTAACCCAACCACTGTAGCCTAGCCTAACCTAACCAAACCTAACCAAACCACCGTAGCCTAGCCTAACCTAACCTCATTTCATATTGTTACTTCGTATATCATTCTGTTAACGTTAAATCCTCCGTTGTACCGTTTAAGTCTCCCGTTGAACAGCAAATTTCATCATATACATAAGAAACTACCACAAGTCGCCATTCGCCTCAAATATCATCCTAATTCACTTTATTCATCTTTATTCAATATTGACTGAAAAAGAATTTGCAATAGAAGATAAATAAGCCAGAGAATTAATATTTTATGCCTCATGAATATTTACTAAATATTCCTAGAAAACTGAATACTTGAGAATACAATATTAGTGCTAGAAAATGTGAATATCAACATTTAGAATATTTCTGTGTTCCTGGAATTTTAGTCTTATTTATTATTAATCTGTTTACTGATTCTCAAAATGATGCACTTAAATAAAGGTCATTCAGGTAAACAACAACAACAACAATAATAATAATAACAATACTACTACTACTACTACTACTACTACTACTACTACTACTACTAATAATAATAATAATAATAATAATAATAATAACATCAACAATAAACAAACCTGGACAATAACACTTCACAATGTTCTCCACTAAAAGGCGAAACTCGTGAACTTTCCCTATAATTCTTATTTAAAGTAGTCTCCCTGGGTCCTATGACAACAAACACCACTCTCATATATCAAGGTAAGGATAACGATTAACTCCAGTTTATATTCTGTCGTGGAGCTAATGCTGATAAAACCTATGATAAATGTTCAAAGAAACTGGTACAATATTGAACACTACAAAAATTAAGTGTAAATTATGGAGTTGGACACAGTTTGTATTTTAGAAAAGTGTGTGTGTGTGTGTATGTGTGTGTGTGTGTGTGTGTGTGTGTGTGTGTGTGTGTGTGTGTGTGTGTGTGGCTAAGAGGGGTAACTAACTGCTGAATCAGAGTTAGCATGTTCATTGAGAAATGTCTATACGTGTATCGAAAGCAATTTACATGTGATGGTTGTAATATAAAGTATTGTTGAATAAGGTGAGTACAGGTACAGTAACTCCCAGGTGGTGACAGTATCATAAAGTACAGGTACAGTAACTCCCAGGTGGTGACTGTATCATAAAGTACAGGTACAGTAACTCCCAGGTGGTGACTGTATCATAAAGTACAGGTACAGTAACTCCCAGGTGGTGACTGTATCATAAAGTACAGGTACAGTAACTCCCAGATAGTGACTGTATCATAAAGTACAGGTACAGTAACTCCCAGGTGGTGACTGTATCATAAAGTACAGGTACAGTAACTCCCAGATAGTGACAGTAATTCAAAGGCGATGACAGTGCAAATACAGTAATTTCTTAACTACAATATAACTGTACCTCTAAATTATTCAAATTTGTCATATAAACCTGATAATATTTGTTTTAATATTTATATGACAAATACATCACATGTTTATACAAAATTAGTCTGTTATGTCAGGAATTTCAGTTCACATATATTTAATTGCTGCTGTAAATTAATGTTTTTCCGGCTGTGTGAGTGAGTGAGTGAGTGAGTGAGTGAGTGAGTGAGTGAGTGAGTGACAGCATTAGTCTTCTGGTTCCTGCTGCACTGCCGGCTCGATTGTCCTTTTTCCTTAACAACTGCACTTATATATCCAGGTTGGGTTATAGAGTTAAACTATCAATATGAGATATAATAAAATTCTATAATTCTACCGAAATTTATTATAATCAATATTGTAACTTTGAATAAAAATATATATTGGTCACACGGGATGGATGTCCTGCTTTGTTAACTGATCACAGAGTTAACTAACTACATTGAACTATATATTAACCAAAGCAGTTGCCAAAATATACCTCACCTGACGTGTTATATGATCCTTATATATGACTCTATATCGTCTTCCCCTCCCAATCCGTGTCCATTACTCACAGTGTTTTTGGTACTATAATACTCTCACGCCACCAATCATGTGTCAACGCCACCAATCATGTGTCAACGCCATCAATCATGTGTCAACGCCATCAATCATGTGTCAACGCCACCAATCATGTGTCAACGCCACCAATCAAGTGTCAACGCCATCAATCATGTGTTAACGCCATCAATCATGTGTCAACGCCATCAATCAAGTGTTAAATAGGAATAAAGATCAGGTTTGGCGTGGAAAATAAAGTCTCGGTTCTTAATTAGTTAAGTACTGTTTGTATATTGAGGTTGGCGTGCGTTTGGATGATATACACACACACACGCACACACACACGCACACACGCACGCACGCACGCACGGTTTCTTTCTCAGACTGAACAAACAATAAAGTAACACAAAACAACGAGAGAGAAGATAACAGTCAGTCAGTCAGTCAGTCAGTCAGTCAGTCTCCTACCAGTGAGCCTCGGGGCCAGCTAGTTCATCTTAGGTGTTTGAGTTCGTCTCGACATCAAGATTGCTGCAACACTACAAATATTTAAACACGAGGAGAGGAGGTGAGGGAAGGGGGGGGGGGAGGGGGAGGGGGGAGGGGAGGAAGGAGATGAGGGAAGAGGTGAGAGAGGGAAGTGAAGGAAGGAGGTAAGGGGAGGGGGGAGGGGAGGGAAGGAGGTGAGACAGGGAAGGAAGAAGGGGAGGTAAGAGGGGAGGGAGGGGAAGGAGGTGAGAGGGGGAGGTGAGGGAAGGAGGGGAGGGGGGGAGGTGAGGGAAGGAGGTGAGGGGAAGGAGGTGAGGGGGAGGGGGAAGGAGGTGAGGGAAGGAGGTGAGAGGGGAGGAAGAAGGAGGGGAAGGGGAGGTGGAAAGAAAGAGGTAAGATGGGGAGGTGAGGGAAGGAGGGAGGGAAGGAGGTGGGGGGGAGGAGAGGGAATGAAGGGAGGGGAAGGAGGTGAGGGGGAGGTGAAGGAAGGAGGGAGGGGGAGGTGAGGGAAGGAGGGGAGGGGGGAGGTGAGGGAAGGAGGTAAGGGGAGGGGGGGAGGTGAGGGGAAGGAGGTGAGAGAGGGAGGTGAAGGAAGGGAGGTAAGAGGGGGAGGTGAAAGAAAGAGGCAAGAGGGGGAGGGGGAGGAAGGAGGGGGAGGGGGGAGGTGAGGGAAGGAGGTGAGAGGGGGAGGGGAGGGGAAGGAGGGAGGGAAGGAGGTGAGAGGGGAGGTGAAGGAAGGAGGGAGAGGGGGAGGTGAGGGAAGGGGGAAGTGAGGGAAGGAAGTGAGGGAAGGGAGGTGAGGGAAGGAGGTGAGGGAAGGAGGTGAGAGAGGGAGGTGAAGGAAGGAGGTAAGAGGGGGAGGTGAGGGAAGGAGGGGAGGGGGAGGTGAGGGAAGAGGGAGGGAAGGAAGGAAAGAAGGAGAGAAGGGAGGAAGAGGTGGGGGTGGAGGAGGGAAGGAGGGAAGAATGGGGGAGGAGGGGAAGGAAGAAAGAGGAGGAGATGGAAGGGGAGGGATGTGGGCAAGGGGAAGAAAAGGGAGACGAGGGAGGAGAACGAGGGGAGAAGGTAGGGGACGAGGGGAGGGGACGAGGGGAGAAGGTAGGGGCGAGGGGAGGGGACGAGGGGAGAAGGTAGGGGACGAGGGAGGACGAGGGAGAAGGAAGCGAGGAGGGGACCATGTATGCAACAATATTCTCCACGTTAAAGGAGATGAACTGAGAGTCCCTCCGCATGTCTGTCTAGCTGCTGTCTGTCTGGGATGTCTGTGTTTATCTATCTGTCTGTCTGTGTGTTTCTGTACTCTCTCTCTCTCTCTCTTCTGTGTCAATGTCTGTTTGTGTGTCTCAGAGTGTCTGTGTCTTTCTATTAGGTGTGTGTGTGTGTGTGTGTGTGTGTGTGTGTGTGTGTGTGTGTGTGTGTGTGTGTGTGTGTGTTTGTGTGTGTGTGTGTGTGTGTGTGTGTGTGTGTGTGTGTGTGTAGGAGGAGGTCTTCATGTGTCGTCCGCATTTTTGGTACTTGCGTGTTGTCAAATCGTCGAAGACTAATTTACGTAGTTATTTAACCATACCAACACAAAAAGCAGGTTAGGTTAGGTTAGGGGTTAGGTTAGGCTAATACAACACCCACATCACCCTCTGCTGTGAGTTCCATCCTTGGGGACTGAAGTAATATTCAAAGGGGAAAAAGTATATAAAGATTTGTGTGTGGCCGTGACAAGACCACCTTCACTTACTCTCCCTCTTCATTTTCCTATTTTCCTCTCCTTCTTCCACGCTCTCTTATTTACCCTCTTTATTTCTATCCCTTTCTTCTTCCCACATTCTATTTTCTATCCTCCCTCCTTCCCTCTGCCCGCTTAACTTACTCAATCAACAAATAACGACGAATTTATGCTTCTATTTTTTCTACACACTCACTGGATTACTTTAAGATTAGCCCCATCCACAGCTTATTTCACCTGATGATTAAACACTTCAATATTACCTGGAGGATAGATTAGGTTATGCTATGTTTGAATAGGTTAGGTTTGCGCTTGGTTAAATTAGGTTAGCGATAGGGTGGTTTAGTTAGGTTAGGTTAGGTTAGCGTTATGGTGTTTTATGATTAGTAAAAAATTATTGATCATTATTATTATTACTAAAGATCATTAACAATTAATTGTGTTGTGATGTTATTGTTATTTAAAAACCATATAAATTATTATTATTATTATTGTTATTATTATTATTATTATTATTATTATTATTATTATTATTATATTTATCCTTGTTCTTATAAACTCTACACCAACTTAATCAAAACAAACCAAAGGCAACTTGACCTTTCGTATCTCAACTTTCTACCACAATAAAATTCCTTTCCCAAAAGATCTACCGAGACGTACAGCAGAGTCATGTTGTGGTGCTGTGAGCAAATGCCAAGACAGTAAACTAAGCTCCCAAGAGATCCTTAAGTCAGGCAGGTACACGTGTTAAGACTCCATTGAGGGGCAGATCCTGTGTTTAGTTTTTTTTAGTGACGGAGGGAATAAGTGGCCTGGGTGTTGGAGTCGGTTGATGAAGCTCTGAACCCAAAAGTGGTTTAAGGGCAGATTCCTATAGGATTCGTGGATGGTCTGTGGTGGTTGGGGTTGGGTTGGGTTGGGTTGGGTTGGGTTGGGTTGGGTTGGGTTGGGTTGGGTTGGGTTGGGTTGGGTTGGGTAAATGATATGCTTATGTCTGATTGGGTGAAAATCCAGAGTAATTTTCATCCTTTGAGGACAATGGTTTAAGTTATAACCTTAGGACGATGGTTTAAGCTATATCCCTTTGAGGACAATGGTTTAAGTTATAACCCTTTGAGGACAATGGTTTAAGTTATAACCGGCTTTAAGGATGATGGTTTAAGTTAAACCGCTTTGAGGGACGATGGTTTGGGTTATAACCCTTTTAGGAGATGGTTTAAGCTATATCCTTTGAGGACAATGGTTTGAGTTATAACCTTTGGGACAATGGTTTAGGTTATAACCCTTTAGGATGATGGTTTAAGTTATAACCCTTTAAGGATGATGGTTTAAGTTATAACCCTTTGAGGACGATGGTTTAAGTTATAACCTTCAGGACGATGGTTTAAGTTATAACCCTTTGAGGACGATGGTTTAAGTTATAACCCTTCAAGGACGATGGTTTAAGTTATAACCCTTGAGGACGATGGTTTAAGTTATAACCCTTCAAGGACGATGGTTTAAGTTATAACCCTTTGAGGACAATGGTTTAAGGTATAACCCTTAGGACATGACTAGGACAATAATTTAGTGTAAAAACACGAAAGGGTAAAATTGTCCTTACATGATTAAAGGTAAAGCCCAAAGACTTTAACTGTACTATAAATATACCTAAAAATTAGTCGGTCATTAAAGAGGGCAACTTCCCTGTTCCAGCCTCACTGGTCTTTAATCCCTTCCTAGGTACCTGTAATCAGCTCAACGATCTCCCACATACCTGTAATCAAAGAAAGAACCATTAGTCTTATTATTTGGTACACATAATATGTATGTTTGTTTTGGGACACTACAGGTGGGAGAGAGAGAGAGAGAGAGAGAGAGAGAGAGAGAGAGGGTGGTGTGTGTGTGTGTGTGTGTGTGTGTGTGTGTGTGTGTGTGTGTGTGTGTGTGTGTGTGAGCGAGACACCGGTACTGGGGAATTTTGCTAATTTTACTCACGATCCGACAATTTCCAATGAAAACTGTTGAAAGATTTGTTGCAGAGGAGAAATTTGCAATTACGAAGTAGATTATGTTGTTAGTCTTATGTTCAGTAATTTAATTTTACTCACACACACACACACACACACACACACTAATACCCCCACACACAAACACACAAACACATTCACACTCACACAAACGCCTCAGAAGACAAGATTGATGGGAGTCTCTCAGTTTGGAGAATTTTAGAGGGTCGTGAGGTGAGAGGAATCCGAGTTTGGGAAAGATTTTCAACTGTAAATCCTTACAAATGAAGAGAGACGAGGGTGGGGCCAACTCTCGCTCCAAAGTTTGGCCGACCTGTCACCCTCCTCCCCAAAGTAATGCATTGTCGAACGATTGTAGGTTGGCACCCTCTTCCTCCTCCTCCTCCACACAAATCCTTTTTTCTTTTTGAAGTTGGACCTCCTCAACCAACACGTTAATTGGATTAGTTATTTATCTATTTAACAAGAAATACAGTCTTTTGCAAGTAACTGTATAAATGACTGATACTCCAAACCTAACTAGAATATCAGTCACTCACAGTCACCAAACTTAACCATATATATAATCTTTTATATTTACTAATTAACATTCATAAGGAATTTTAACATTATTGGGGGATTAATTAGGAATAGACCCTCCTTAAGATTAAACAAATATTTGTAGGTAATTACGGAGTGAGGATAAAGGTGTCTCCGCGGATGTTGGGACATTATCTTTCACTCACACAGACACAGGTAGCCGGCTTATCCCACACACAGAGGTAGGCACACCCCCTCCCCTCCACACACATCTCTAAATTCAGGAGGTACAGTCTCCATTTCGCCAGACTAATATGATAATTCATTAGACGAAGGTTCTCCCTCACATCTGGACCATCAAGCCCCTACCATTAGCTGGTAATTGGCTCTATATATTAGACAATATTAGACCAAATATCAGAGCGTTCTATGACAAACGCCATCATAATGTGAAGACTATTTATGGCCTTTTAAGAATCATTTACTTCCCTCTTCCATGATTTACCTGTGGAATAAAACTTCTACGTGTGCCCGATAATTCGTAATATGTAATAGTTGTTCGCCGTGTAGAGGAAGACAAACTCGTATATAACGATGCTAAGCCTCTTTGTTTAGTTCTGAAGGGTTGGTAGTTGTGGCTATTTACAGAACTACACGTGTACTTGCCCTCCTTCACTTCCTCAACTGTCAAGTAAGGTGCCCTTTCATAGCTGGGAGAACTAGGAGTACCCATGAAGCGAACCAACGTCCTCTAGGATAGGAGGCGAGCACTGTACCCATTTTAATCGTTTCCCCGATCGCCAAGTCAGGAACACATTCACAGCTGGGTGAACTAGGGGTATCCCATGGGTGAGGCTGCAGGTGAGCACTGAACACTGTAGCTATTTTATTTTTACCAAACTCGAGTAACAAAGAATAATATATTCAGTATTTAAACAATTCGGGTAAAAAACTATTGTAATTTTAGAAGAGCAATGCAGAGAAAAGTGTGAGTGTGTGTAAATAATAATAATAATAATAATAATAATAATAATAATGATAATTAACTGTTTATTGAAAGAGCATGGCAGCCGGAAGGGTGAAAATATACAGTTACATAATTGGGGAATGGGTCTTTTGATTGACAAATAATATACAGGTAACATAAGTGATACAAATAAGATATATAATAACAAGGTGTGGAGAAGGTCATACTACAGGGCATTTCAACATACTAACAGTGCAAACAGGTAAGATTGGTTGGGAGTGAACACACTGGTTGACTACGAGTTGTTGATAATTTTCACAATGGTTGGGACTGGGCTGTTCTTATAGCGATCAGTACGCGCTTGTATGGGTTGGATGCGGTTGTGGTGTCGAACAGCAATTCTCGGATAAGGGATCTGTGTGTGTGTGTGTGTGTGTGTGTGTGTGTGTGTGTGTGTGTGTGTGGAGAGAGAGGGGGGGGAGGGTGAGTGAGAGAATCTCCCTTCAATAGGCGGAGCAAATTTTGTCGATTTCTATGACATTGTTATTTTGGTCTTGATGGATGATTGAACAAATGTGTGTGTGTGTGACGATTTTCATTTAATTCTGTAAATTGGGAGCAAGATTGATTGTCAGGGTAGAAAAGGCAAGAAATATGATTCAAAATTCTCAATTCGTCTCTTGTAAATGCTTCGAAATACTCACAGGTTCGGTACACTTCTACTTAAAAAAACAAAAACAAATATTGGTTCGAATTATATGTTGGCTCTACACCTACACCAATCAATCAATCAATCAATCAATCAATCAATCAGAGCACCGTCCTCATATCTGAGGGTTGGGGACCACAGTCCTCCACTCTAAACCTCTTCGGGCTGATGTTGTATCTCTCTGGGACCCATTTTTTTTTATTTCATTCATTCACCCAACACACTGCCTTCCTCCGGCCCTCCTACCCTCAACTTTAACCATTAATATAATAACATTGTCCGGAATCAAATAGATTATATTTTAATTCAGAAATTCAATCAACCAAACCAAGACCTATTAGGGGACAGATTGTGGATCAGATCACGTCCCAATAATGAGTTTAGTGAGGCCAAAACTCCAAAAAATTGAGAAGAAAAACTATGGGCAAAATCAACCGGGATTTAGAGAGGCTTAAAACAGGGGCAGGGAGAGAACATGAAATTGAAACGGAAAATAAATTTTTAGTATTGCTAGAGGGCGACTTTGATGAACAAGAACCACGGCAACAATTATTACAAAGAAGTAATGTTAGAGGCTGGGGAAAACTTATAGTACATAGGAGGAACGAGGCTAGGAATGAGTGGATGACAAATGATATCTTAAAGTAAATAAATAGACGAAGAAAGATAAGAGGAAATGAGGTTTAAAAAAAATATATCAAAGAAATTAAAAAAAAAATGGTAAACAAGCAAACAAGACTATATAGAAAGTAAATGCAAGGAGATACAAGATGAGAGAAGACACCATTGTGGGGATATTTACAGAAATATTACAAAAGTGAACCAGAAAAAGGAAACATAAATGTAGCGAGACCAATAAAATAAAATAAAATAATATCTTTGTGAGGCAGGAGTAAAAGAGAGATGGCCAGAGTACGTAGAAGAACTATATACAATAATAAGGTGAGGTGAGGAACGAAAAATAAATAAAAATCGAACTACCAATTCTGAATGAACAGTTGCGGCAGCTGTGAAGAAAGTCGAAAAAAAAATGATGACGCTTGTCGGGTTGATCAGCTTCCAGGAGAATTGATAAGACAAATGGGCAAGAATTGGGTGAAACATTTGACTAAAATATGTAATTCATAATGAGAAAAGTTATAAGTGACGAAGAAGGAATAAAAGTTAATGGTGAAGTAATGTCAAATAAACACCATGCAGATGATGGTGTTCTTATCACAGATAGAGGCGATATTACAAAAACTACTTAACAGATTCGTGGAAAAAGCTGAAGAATATGGGTTTAAGAGTTAATGCTGTAAAGACTAAGGTAATGGTTGTTTCCAAATTGGGACTAAATTCTAAAATAAAAAATCATGGTACTTGTATATCGTTCATACAAGAGATTACACAGAGTCGGGCTACGTGACGTTTAACTCTGTATTCATTTTACTCAATATTTCCCGTGAGCAAAGACTCCACTCTGACTCCCTGTGTGATACTCTCTTATCTGTCCTCTGAATCTACTTCTCAAACTTTTTAAGTCTATGAGGGCAAAGACATCTTGGCCTACCTATTAATGACATTACTCTTTTATGCAACTGCCACCGCTTTTGCTGGTGTTGAATTTCATTTGCCATTTTTCTGACTACTCCTGCAGTTTATTTAAATCCTCCTGTAGTGCATTTGTATCCTGCCCTTAATTAATCTGCCGCCCTATTTTGGTGTCATCCGCAAACTTGCTTATGTCACTGCTGATCCCAGTATCTAGATCGTTTATGTAGATTATGAACAAGGGTGGGCCCAGTACTGACCCCTGGGGAACCCCACTGGTTACACGGCCCCATTCAGATTTAACACCATCTACGCTGACCCTCTGTGTTCTATCGGTGAGCCATGATTTTATCCAATTTAAAACTTTCTCCTCGATACCATAAGCCTGAGCTTTTCTCAGAAGCCTCTGATGCGGTACTCTGTCAAACGCTTTGCTAAAATCTAAGTAAATAACATCAGTGTTAACAAGTACTGCACATTGACCAGAGACCACACAGTCTCAACACAAGGGGAGCTATACAGAGGCGAACGTCATCTGCTGTAGGTCTGACGCGGATCGCCGCATTCCCGCCCAAAAGTTAAACTGACTATATCGCCTGACCAAAGATGTTTTAATCGTCTGGTAAGAGTTGCGGAAATGTGTTCCTAGATTCCCTGTAGTAACAACCTGTGTCTCCAAACGGCCAATCAATATGACCTATAGTAAACCTGTGGGTGAGTGAGTGAGTGAGTAAGTGTTCCTCAAAGACAATCTAAGGACATAATTCAATATCTATTGGAGTACCAAGACAGAGTACAGAGTTCAGACTCCTGACGGGTATACGCATTCAACAGAACCATTCTTTTTAATATACCTGTATGTAACTAAACCTCCACACGATCCATCATGAGGTACAATCACTTACTGACATTAATTAAATCGAAGATGATATTCAACACCATCTTGTTTTACAGTTTGCTTAAGAGATTAACCCATAAAAAACCCCGCCATATTTCAGGTCATTGACATTCCAAGGTAAATTTTTCAGGTTAATTAATTTCCCGTTCTATAGTTACAAAAAGTTGAAACAATACAGAAGTACAGTACCACCACACACAGGGGTACAGTACCACCACACACGAGGGGTACAGTACCACCTACAGTACCACCACACAACGAGGGGGGGGCAAGAGGCCGGGGCGTCATCATCAAACTTTTCCATTTATCTCAAACTCAGTTGGCTTCCTTGATTCTCCCGACTACAACAGCGTTCCCAACAGTAGAAGGCCAGAAGGTCGAGTCTCTGTTATGACATATTGAGAATTTCATCTTTACGTGCACTGTGGAGGAGCACCTTGTCGACCCGAGCTTTGATTGGGCTGTTAGCACCCTGTCTCCCGAGGGGTAATTATCTCATTAATACGTGACTATTAATGTTGACATGATATTGGATGTTGGGTGATGAGGTGATGCTGGGGGAGGGGTGTAGGGGAGGGAGTGGGGAGGGGAGGGAGTGGGGAGGGGCGATAGTGGTAAGGATGATGGTGGTGGTGAGGTGTGGAGGTGAGTGGTGGTGGTGTGGAGTGGTGGTGGTGAGCGGTGTGGAGTGGAGGTGGTGGTGAGGGTTGGTGGTGGTGGTGAGGTGTAGTGGAGTGGAGGTGGTGGTGAGGGTTGGTGGTGGTGGTGAGGTGTGGTGGTGAGTTTTGCCTTCACATTTTATCATCTGAAGTACAACAACAATACATACAAATGAATATATTAAAAAAGCCTCCCCCCAAAAAAGGTAAAAATTTTGACATTTAAAATCATTCTGGTCGCGAAAGCTTACTAAAACTACCGTCAACAAAAACATAAGGTTAAAATTCCCGATGCCACTGACACGAGAACGCCCGCAGTCGACCACTTTGTGAAATAGGGCACTAGGGCAATCAGCCACTCTTTCCTACTGGCCGAATTCGAGCGGTATTTTAGGCCAATCATCTGTGGCCTTGAGGTGTTGCATACAAGTTTCCCTTAACAAAATAAATTGAGGTCTACACATACTTTTTTATGGGGGGGGGGGGTATCACGTGAATAACAGGCACCCCGTTTCAAGTTATTTCACCTTAAGATAAAACACCCAAAACTCTTCTCATCTCACCTAACCAAATATAATTCTAACCTAACTCTCACGTCACGTTGTCACGTCACGTCGTCACGTCACATTGTCACCTCACCTCACCTCACCTAACTCTCCTCCCCGGGTGGCATCACGTTTTTTTTAACTCGAAGGGAATTAATGACATGATCTACCTTGTCCAAACGCAGGTAAAATACTGTTAGCCTGTGTATCTATCCAAGACTTAACTGAAATACCTAAACAGAACAGCTGGTCACTAAATGAAGTAAAAAAAACTAAATATCGAGGAGTATCTGAGTGTCTCCTGCCGGGGTGCTGACAGGGAAGCTTTATTAATGGTGTGGGAGGCAGTGATATGATCTAAATTAGACTGAGGCTCACAGGTGTAGCTGAAACCGTGGTCTGACACAGCCTTACGGATGTTGATGAGATTAGGATAAGTGCTGTGTGTGTGTGCGTGTGTGTGTGTGTGTCTGTGTGTGTCTGTGCGTGTGTGTGTGTGTGTGTGTGTGTACGTCTCGCAGCTGTAACGCGTATGTACTGTACATTAATCACATGTCTAACAGTGAAGGGAAAGTTGCTCGTCATTCGTCACCGTCCAGATTACACGACATTATCTTCCTGGATCAAGGTAGTGAAGAGACACGTTTAAACCACCCATTACCCCTGACCGCACTTTGTTGTAGTACTACCAATTTATAAACACCAGGTGTTTTGTGTGAGACAATATGACAACAGACGAAGGATTTTGACAACCTTACCGAGACAACGAGAGTTATAGCGCGTTTACAGGGGCTCGTCATATAGCCCAGGTACAGTCCCCTTCACTAGTGCGTTTACAGGGGCTCGTCATATAAACATTCCACAAATCATTATCTTTGAGATATTTGCTTTAACATTATTTTAATTTGATTCCATAGTATGTTTACAGAAGCGAGTTTCGTTCTGTCGAATATAAACAAGCACAGGGCTGCCACATTATTTGATGAGCCCCTGTAAACGCACTAGTGAAGGGGACTGTACCTTAGTTTTCAGACTCCCTCTTTTCGTCTCCCCCACACACTCCCTGTACGAAAAGCCTCCCCCACCAAGAGAGGAAATGTATCCCAAGTGGAAGTCCATCAATGATACTATGATGATTAGTAAACAGCTCAGTGACCAACTCCTGAGTATCGTGATCTCACTGTGAGGCTGTGAAGGTCATGTTCCTTACCTGTTCTTGCTGCTTCTATTAAACCAGTCATACGTATTGTTGTTCATATGACTTTTTTCTTCAGTACAAAAACTCCCCCAGACATTATACATTAAACATTGATCTTAATAAACATGTAATTATTTTTTTATCAGTTAATATAGATTGATATAACTTTTTACATTACAGAATTTGAGTAAAGTACAAGACCCTATTATTATGAAAACAAAATAATTGTAGTTTAAATCCAGTATATGTATTGAGTCAACACAATATACAAAGTCCATATACATCCCAGCACCAGCCCTTCACGACCACCGCAGTCATCGAGGAGGTCGCCAGAGTCCTTCAACAACTAGAGTTCTCCCGTGCTGCGTGGAGGAAATCGCAATATTTTTCTGTATTGCACCAAACCTGAATAAAGGAAAAAAGAAATCTGACCTCCAATATTTCTGACTTGCCAACTTCCCGTAACTCAAATAATATATATTGTCATGCTCGACCACAGCAGGAGAAACGGTACTGTACCAACCCACCTCACAGACTATATATTTTTTCCATAAACTGCAGCATAAGTTGGGTTAGGTTAGGTTGGTTGGGTTGGGATAGGTTAGGTTAGGTTGGTTGGGTTGGGATAGGTTAGGTTGGTTGGGTTGGGATAGGTTAGGTTAGGTCGATTGGGTTGGGATAGGTTAGGTTGGTTGGGTTGGGTTACGTTGCGTTAGGTTAAGAAGAGTTTGGTTAAGTTTGAAGAAGTAAAGTTAGTTAAGTGTGGTTGTGTAAGTAATAGCAGCCAATCCTACTACTACCTCACTATGCAACACTCGCCTCCGCTCATCGGATAAGAAGTACTCCTACCTGGCGCTGCATAGTTTAACACCTGGTACTAGTGTCTCAGGGCTGGAGTAACGTGTTCGTAGCTGCCATACTGTAGAAAAAATAGAGGATCACAACCACAGTACCACCAGGAGCCAAGTAGCGGGGTAGTATTGGGGGGTGCTCACTTTACACACTCACAAATCAACATCGGAAATATCCCAAGTTCAGAGGTCGACCTTACAGTAATGAAGAAGGGTCCCACAGGTCCTAAGTCCCATCAACAGCATTGGGGATATATCTTATTGTAAACGAAGCCTTTAACACACAAAGAAGCAATATACTCCGGCACTTCACTCCACCACCTTCACTTTCCTAGTTGTAAAGTTAGGTACCTAATCACACTTGGGTGGACTAGGGGGTGTGCCCTGGAATCGAGCCATTGATCTTCAGGATAAGAGCCGAGAGTTGTATCCAAAGTAAGAGTATCAAAGAAAAATACATTATCCTCTAATGCTACTTGAGAAGGTTAGGTTAGGTTACGATAAGTTAGGTTAGCGTTAGGGTAGGTCATGTAAGCGGTAGTTTAGATTAGCTTTGTTGTGTTCAATCTTAAGGTGAAAGAAATTGGGGTGCCTATTCTTCACGTCATCCTCTGCCGTTATTTATACGTAGACAAAACATACACACACACACACACACAAGGGCTGGGGAACCAACAAGCGGATGTTGTAGTTAGTGGTAAGTGACTTTGATAACAGCACGGTCCACCTGATACACTGGCTATATTTCTTTTATCCTCCGACACACACACACACACACACACACACACACACACACACACACATACACCAAATTACCTCGTCTTCAACGTAAAGTCTCATCTTCTAAAACACTGAACAAACACATCGAATACTCCGTCACAAGCTCCAAGGTCACAGTCCAATTATCCTGTGACGCAACACTTTTTTCATTGAGGATATAGGAGCACACATGTTGCTTCCTGGACCCCATGAGTTGCGAGATGTACACACACCCGGAGTTGCCAACCTGATATTAACACACTGGTTGTCTGTATGTATGTATGAATGTATGTATGTATAGGGACCTGTGGTGTAATGGTCAGCATTCTCGCCTCGCAAGCGAGCGGACCGGAGTTAGATCCCCGGGCTGGGTGAAAGTATGGGCAAGTTTCTGTACGCCATTTGCCTCTGTCTACCCAGCAGAAATTGGGAACCTGGATGTTATTCGATTTGCGGTTCGTATTCCAGGGTAATAGTTAGCCAGTGCAGTTGGCGAGTTGTCCGGTCTTCTCGGACTATTCCTTGACACTGGGTTCTGCAACTCGTTAACTCAGGGTGTGGTTGTTGTGTATGTATGTATGTATGTACAGTTATGTATATGTGTATGTATCTTACGACTCCTACACATATGCTAATAAGTCAGGTGGATAAAGGGGCACAGAAATCTCATAGAGAAGGCGATGAAAGAGAAGCAGAAAGCCATATGGAAGAGTTAAGTCAAGTCACACACACACACACACACACATTCCCTCAACCTTACATACGCAATATACACAAAGCAGTGAATTCTCTGCCTCCACCCTGATATATGTATACACAACAATACAACAATAACTTTATACCTCCCTCTAGGACCATGAACTGAGCCGCAATAACATACCGACTCACTGTTATTTACGGTAAGGGTAGTCAGGGGTTTACAATATAGGTCTTAATGCTGTTAATTTAGTAGATAACAGCTGGTGGTTGAGTGTGTGGGGCGTGAGGGGTGGAGGGAGGCTGACGAGGTGTTCCATCACAGGGGAAGAGCTAGGACCTCATATCCTGATGGTGCAGCCCTTGTGTCATCCCTTACCGCTGTACTCAATGTGGCCTCGATATTAATGCATTTAAATGTGTGTGTGTGTAATTAACAACAATAATCATCTCATCCTACACCTGAAATCAATGAAAAAGAACTATGACCTTCCCACGTACTTCACCTCTGACCTTTCCCTCTTCACAATCAACCTGTTCAGTTTTCCACGAACATCAAACTCACTTTTCAAATTACATAAAAAAATAGCATCCCATTCTTTGATTTGTATTCCGTTCACATAAGTTCACAAAAAAAAACTCACAAAAAAACACATACTGTAAACGATGCATAAGAAAACAAAGAAGCATAAATCATCAATCAATTTAGTAATAACATGTGTACCTCACCTGAGCTCACCTGTTACCTGACCGATCATTTAGGTGAGTACAAAACTTTTCTATTATTGTTTTGATTAATAAAGCAATAAAATTCGTCGATAACATTAATCTTTCATCAAAACTTAGACAACAACACAACTTGGAATTATTGATGCTAATGGAAAGTTGCATACTTCTGAACACTATGGAAGCTTGGAGAGGTTACATTATGATACCGGAATAACGGAAATGATAATGGATTTCTGGATCTATACAACCGAGTGTGTGTGTGTGTGTTTATCGATGTGACTTTATTATTTACATTAAAACACTTCAGATATAATGAACTGTGACCCTTGACAACATATCACCGTCACGCTGACTATTCATTATACATTCCAATATCTGATGATGGTAAGAGAATATTGAGGTTAATAATTCAGCCACTTGTTTAATTCACCCGAAGATTAACCACCCTAATGATAACGCTAACATAACCTCCAAGGAATCGTTAGTCTGTTTAACTACCAAGTGAAATAAGCTGGGGGCTATTTTTAACGTAATCGAAATCTTTGTAGTTAATAAATTAAGAAATAGTATAACACTAATTCTTGAGGTGTGTGTGTGTGTCGTGTACTGTGTAAACATAACCTCCCCTAAGTACACATCATGACTGTTTATGTTGATTGATTGACTATATTTCTAGTGTTGTCTTAACATTATAATTAAACACACTTATAAGATTTAATATTCTACTTACAAAATAATGAAACACACTTAGAATATTATGAAACAAATTAGTATGATTTAAAATTCTTAGATGATTATATAATTCTTTTATCAAATTAAACCACCATTAGGATACGAGGCATATACAGTCACCCCACAAGTCCTGTCGCCTCTCCTGCTGCTTTACGAACCCCGAGATTCAGAGTCGTGAACCCGAGGCACGAGACATGCAAGGTGACCAAGAGAGGAATAAATTGCGAAATAAATTGTAACTAATCACATTGGTTTATGTTTCTTGTATATTAAGGCGACAATCTCTCTGTTAACCCGACAATGTCCGAGTTTACCCGACAACGCCCGAGTTACCCGACAAACCTCCCAGTTAATCCGACAACGCCCATATTAACTCGATAACACCAATGTTAAATTTGTCGTGTCTTTATAAATGTGGAAGAA
Organism: Homarus americanus; assembly: GCF_018991925.1. Taxonomy (NCBI): domain Eukaryota; kingdom Metazoa; phylum Arthropoda; class Malacostraca; order Decapoda; family Nephropidae; genus Homarus; species Homarus americanus. The sequence continues at coordinate 1,024,843 of NW_024737042.1, read as the reverse complement.
TAGGAGCGACGGAAATATTAACCACAACCAACACAATGTTATGGAAAAAGAATGTCCGGATTCGTTTTCGTTGACTCTGTATACTTCAAATCAAATTACTTTACCACATTACACTTACTAATATCCATTATCCACTTCATGTTCTCAATATCCAAGTGTTTTAATACCCAGTAAGTGGTTCTGTCACTTTAAGAGGTCACTAAATTCCGTGATTTACTGAAGACGACAATCACGTGAGATACAGTTGGGTAATAAATTGGTGGGTAGAGGCGCTCAACTTGGGTGACACGCACACACACTTCATCCTTGACCACCGAAGGGTCAAGACGTACCTGGCGCTGCTCTGGCAGCAGCCACGTCAACTGTTATGTTGGCCCATACCAACTCCCTCCCCTGAACCCACCGGAATATCAACAAGTTTTCGCCAGAAGTTACTATTTCATTAAGGAGAGGAATGGAACCAGTGTTGAATAGTGGTGAACAGTGCTTAAGTCAGTGAAAAACAACTCGGCAATAACAGGTGAGTCTTACCCAAGCTAACTTTCACACAGTGAGGTCCCAGGTACCCAGTGATAACTGCCCCTGAGACTCAACAACACCAGCTATGTGTTAATCCGTCCACGATAGGGAGGCCTGGGACCACACCTCACTCAGGTCCTGTGACACCAGACCACGTGGTGTCCCCATGATGCTACGACACCACGTAGTGAATGAGTTGCTACAGCATCATGTGAGGTTCCTCAGAACACCATCTGTGAGGGAATTACTACACCACGTGATGCCCCTCATAACACCATCTGTGAAGGAATTACTACATCATCAGGCCCCTCATAACACCATCTGTGAGGGAATTACTACACCACGTCAGGTCCCACGTAACACCATCTGTGAGGGCGTTACTACACTACGTGTTTGCTGTTCAACACCTCAGCGCACAAGATCTACGTGACCTCCACTGTAAACATTAATCTGTATGTTCACTGTATGTTCCTTTACCTTTCTCTAATGACGGCTTCTGTTAAACCACCAATGTAATGTATGTAATATGTCATTTATGTCCAATGTATATTTTCAGCCTTCGGGCTGCAGAACTTTTTCAATAAACCGTTGATTATTATTATTACACACACGCCAACTTGCGTCTGGTGGTTTGCTCTCAGTCAGGAGTGTTGGTTAGGCAGAGGAGGGGGGAGAGAAACCTAACCTAACCTAATCCCTTGACTAGAATGACTTATCTTTTTTAGTACGAAGATTTAACTCACTTGAGTACAATTATTTAACCCCTTCAGTACAATGACGCAACCCACAGAGTACAAAGATTTAATCTCTTGAGGTCGAAATATATTAACCCTTTGAATACGATGACCAGTTACATTGAGTAAGATGGCACTGTACTCAGAGGGGTTAATTCATCGCACTCAATGGTTTAAACTATTAAGCTGAAAGAGGTTAACTACTCAAGGGGTTAATGAACGCTTCTTAAATATGAACACAAATGAGAGAGATAACTGGCTTGGTAATGACGCGCTGTTGTGTTACTCGCCCATCACAACACCAACACCACCCCATCACAGCACCACCCCATCACAACACCACCCACCACAACACCACCCCATCACAACACCAACACCACCCCATCACAGCACCATCCCATCACAACACCAACACCACCCCCCATCACAACACCACCCCATCACAACACCACCCCATCACAACACCACCCCATCACAACACTAACACCCTCCCCCACATCATCCCCTCAACACACACAAAAAAGTATCTTATGAACTCTTGTCGTTAGGCGCTTCAACATCCAGAAGGCAAGATGTTTTAGCAGATGAAAGAATGTGAGCGGGTCAGCGACACAGGTGATGGCCCCACATTACAATCTCATCTGTGCCACCAGACAAATTTCACGGTCGGTTTACCTCTGATCCTCTTGGTTGGAGTCACTTCTCAGAATTTCTATTCCGAGTGAGCCATCGAACGTTTCACCTTTGGTAAGATAACAGTGTCAGTGTCTGGTGAGAGAGAGAGAGAGAGAGAGAGAGAGTTTGTGTGGTCACGAGGGAGGGTAAACCGACACGAGGATTTTGGAGGGGGAGAAACAATTGATACTCAAGCGAGATCCCCAGCTGTGTTTTCCCGACCCACGCCTCCCACCACCCCAGCCCACGCCCTCCACCTCCCCAGCCCACACCCTCCATTACCACCCTCCTTTCTCCTCCGTCAAGGTCTCCTCCTGTCTTTCTTCATTCCTTCTGTTCCTCCTCCCATTCTTCTTCCTTCATATTCCCCAAACCTCCTTCTCTACCATCCTATATCCTCTCTCTATATCTCCCTCCTTTCCTTCCTGTCTCTCGCTTTCCATCCCTCTGCCCCCTCCCTCTCTTACGTTATTCCATCATTACATGTCGTTCCCTCATTCTTCTCTCCCTCTCACCCAGTAGTGCCTCTCCCTCTCTACTCCCCCTCGAGGCTGAGAGTAAGTGGCGGCAGCGGTGATTTCCTCTATCGTGTGTTGGGTGAAAAAACTAAACAGGAAGATGAGAGAAATGATTGGAGGTGGTTGAAGGTGTGTGTGAAGAGGAAGGGTAGAGGGGGAGGGGGAGGAAGAACGGGGGAGAGGATGAGGGAAGGAGGGGAAGAGGTAGAGAAGGGGGAAGGGAGAAGGAGGTCGATACACGTACACATAATTATGATACAAATAAAATCTGAAGAACACGCACACACATACACGTCCACGCACACACACACACACACGTCCACGCACACACATACACGTCCACGCACACACACACACGTCCACGCACACACATTACACACACGGTAACGTTCAAAGGTTCACTAACACTGAAGGGGGTGTCTGTTGACGTTCAGACAATGTTTCAGTATTTACCACGAAACGTCTTGAAGAATTAATTTTGACCTAGTTGTTATAAAATGTCGCCCAAAATAACTTTAATAATATTAAACTTAAAAAAAATTCTTACCTGATAATGAAAGATTTAATATTGACTTAATCAACAAGAAATTAATTATTACTGAATATTTATGGCCTAAAAGAGAAATATATGGTAGTTAATTATAATACAATATACATTATACAATATGTACCAGTGAAAAATTATTTATAATCTAATGACAATATCGATGACAAGTTTATGACAACACTAAAGTACCAAGAACACATCCATGACAAGTGACACTGACATAATGACAATAAAAATCATGTTAATTACTTAGAAACCAACAGATTAGTCATTAGTTACGTCATAATAAAGATAAGTCATTTATAATTAATTACGGCTTTAGGTGATTATGTCACGGCCCAAGAGTTACTATTGACGTCACGGTCCAAGAGTTACTATTGACGTCACGGCTCAAGAGTTACTATTGACGTCACGGCCCAAGAGTTACTATTGACGTCACGGTCCAAGAGTTACTATTGACGTCACGGCTCAAGAGTTACTATTGACGTCACGGCCCAAGAGTTAATATTGACGTCAAGGCCCACGAGTTACTATTGACGTCACGGCCCCAGAGTTAATACTTGACGTCACGGCCCACGAGTTAATATTGACGTCACGGCCCAAGAGTTAATATTGACGTCACGGCCCAAGAGTTAATATTGACGTCACGGCCCAAGAGTTAATATTGACGTCACGGCCCAGGAGTTAATTAAATCACGTTTTTTAATTTCCTTATTGACAAGATTTACTTCATGACCCACACTGACCCTGACTAGTATTTATGTCGTAGTAACAACCAGTAAACAAACACGACCTCATGTATCAAAACACTCGTGGGGGTGATGGAAACAAACACATTATATACAAACAAACACATTATATACAAACAAACAAACACACAAACACATTTATACAGTTACAGAACACTTAAACAAACACACAATCACATTTACACAGTTACAGAACACTTAAACAAACACACAAACACATTTACACAGTTACAGAACATAAACAAACACACAATCACATTTACACAGTTACAGAACATAAACAAACACACAATCACATTTACACAGTTACAGAACACTTAAACAAACACCAATCACATTTATACAGTTACAGAACACATACAAACACTCGGTCACTTTAACTGCACTATAATCTTTTGTTAAACGACCCTCTCGCTCCTTTTCATCATACTATACAATATATTTGTATATATATAGTACCATAGTTTCCTAGATATTTTCTATTTTAATCTGTTGTATTTTTCAGTAAACCGTAAATTATTATTACTATTGTTATTGTTATTACACACACACACACACACACACACACACACAAAAGGCAATATTAATTAAAATTGTGTTGAGTGTTATTGAAGAAAATCCATACCAGGTATTGACTAAGGGAGATTATGGCACAAATCTGACGCCATTAATAAGAAAAGTTAAGTCTGTATTACATCATGGCGCAAACTGGAGGCCATTATAACACGATTAACCACGGGATTTAATTTAACTTTTAGTGGCGTAAGAATAAACCCATGACAGTTGTTGGCTGAGGCATTATGGTGCAGTGTCACGCCATTACTTGAGAAAATGAACAGTCTTTCCTTACAGTAATTCTAGATTTAAAGGCGCAGTGGATGGCTTATAGTAGCACGCGGTTAGTTAGTCTCCTGCATTATATTTACCGCCACCATTATAATGTAGCTGCACTATTTTTTTGAACCATTAGAAACTATAATTCACAACTTAGTTCAAAATTACTGGAGTAGTTTTTACTTTATTCTGAACACCAATAAAAGTGAACAGGTGTGAACATGAAGAACAAATATTATTCTACCTTTTATATTGTCTAAGTGTTATGTATGAACCTTTGTTAACCTTATAGTACCAAATTTATGAACAGCAAGAACAAACACAACTACACAACTACACAAACAAATAAAAAAACACGAACACAAACACATAAAAACACACAAACATAATAAAAAAACGAACATACGAACACATGAACACCTCAATATTAATCTTTTATCCGTAAAAAAGTTTCAGAAGGTCAGCTTTTCAATAACAACTGCAATATCCAATACACATAAAAAATATACACGGAATACATAAAATATACATATATCTAAGTTACTACGGAGTATATCCCTTGAAGTATCGCTATTGAAATATATTCTCGCTGAGCACAAGTCGCTGATATATACTGTAGTGCACCGATATATAGTCACCGATATATAGTCACCGATGTATAGTCACCGATATATAGTCACCGATGTATAGTCACCGATATATAGTCACCGATGTATAGTCACCGATATATAGTCACCGATGTATAGTCACCGATGTATAGTCACCGATGTATAGTCACCGATGTATAGTCACCGATGTATAGTCACCGATGTATAGTCACCGATGTATAGTCACCGATGTATAGTCACCGATATATAGTCACCGATATATAGTCACCGATGTATAGTCACCGATATATAGTCACCGATGTATAGTCACCGATGTATAGTCACCGATGTATAGTCACCGATATATAGTCCCCGATGTATAGTCACCGATATATAGTCCCCGATGTATAGTCACCGATGATAGTCACCGATATATAGTCACCGATATAACACATCTTGTTCTCTCCCTCTCTTTCTCCCTTCATCCACATCTGTCTCATTTCTTTCCTTCATCCATCTCCCCCTCACCCACTGCTGTCACCCCTTTCCCTCCAACCATTCCTCTCTCTCTCTCTCTCTCTCTCTCTCTCTCTCTCTTCTTTTGAAAAAAACCGTCTGATATCACTTTTCACACAGTTCCATCCTATCTATTCTTTACCCACCTCCTTCTCTCTATCTCCTTCTTTTTCCTCTTCCTCCATTCTTCCCCCTCTTCCTCTCTTCTTCTTCCTCTTCCTCCCCTCCTTCTTCCTCCCTTCTCCCCCCCCTCCTTCTTCTTCCTCTCTCCCTCCCTTCTCTCTATACATTCCTTAATCCTTCCTTCCTTCTTCTCTCCCTCCCTTTCCATCTCCTCCTTCCTCCCTTCCCTTAAACTTTTTACAACACTGACTGCAAAGATAAAAGTAAGAAAGAAAAAAAAATACCTTGTCGCCACTTTTGCCCACACAGTTCCAATACACTCGGACCATCTCTCTGAGCAACACATAATCACGGCGCCTCTTGCAAATGACAAACTCGAAGTAAAAATGACGACAACTTTCTCCCGCAAAAAGAGACGTCAAGAAAAACATTTATTCTCTCTCTCTCTCTCTCTCTCTCTCTCTCTCTCTCTCTCCTTTTTTGCCTCACTCAACTTTCCTCTTATAACTCTTCGTGGTTTCATTCGTCGCTTTTCGTCTCCTCTTTTCTCCTTTACCCTCATTCTTCTCCTCTCTCTCTCTCTCTCTCTCTCTCTCTCTCTTTCCTCTCATTCTCCCCCTCTCCTTTTCCATCATTTTGTCCTCTTCTTCTCTGTAGCTCTTAATTTGTATGTTGCTTCTAGCGCATCACCTCTGAGAGCACATTTCTGAACGGTTTGATATTATGATTAAGTTTCTCGTTTCACAATTTATGACACGATTCCCAATAACACTCGTTGGGAAAACCATCTATTGACGATCAGACACTCAATTTTCAAAACACATTCACTCACTCTTTCGAGAGAAATTCAGCACTATCCTTTTAAAAGCTATTGTCCTCCATTGTTCTTATCGCATTGAATTTATGCATCGTCTGCTGGTATAGGTAACTTGTGATTGGTTAATATTCCTTCACAGTGTTAGTTCTAGCATTGATTGGTCTAACGAGAAACAAAAACAAAAAACACCCCAACTCCATCTGATGGTAGCTTACCGAGTTAAATTTACTTGCGGTTGCCGTACGAACCTTTAATTGAATCGCCTGTAACCAATACCATTCGGTCACCGAAGCCTCTAGAGATATGGGGGAAAGATACGATCAAAGTTACAGTCGTGGCGGCCACCTTGTTCTCCCCTTATTGCAGGGTTACGGAATGTCCACCCTCTTGTTTGCTTGTGGTTTATAAATCCTTTCACAAAATCCAAAGAGTGATTTTGGGATTTTGGTGCATTCCTCCCTGAAACCCTCCCAGCCACAGGATGAGTGGGTGGCAACAGTCTGGTTACCCATTCTGCATAGCATCTACTCATATGATAATTGACCTATATAGCAACGTATTTACAACTGACCTATATAGCAACGCATTTACATTCCAGATTTTTACTTAGCAACTTTTTTACGACATGATTTATGCGTCGGACGAACATAAAAAATGGGTCGAGGTTGGCGAATGTGGACGAGCGGTAACTGTTACATTTTGCACAGCTGTTATGGTTAAAAAAAACAGTGCTTAGTTTTTATGGGGTGGATTTAACGTGGATGGGTGTGGTTGCTTGTTTAAATGGGCGTGATTGTGGGCGTCCGTGGGCATGGATATGTGCGTGGGGGGAGGGGGGGGTATTTTTTGCTCTATGAATAGCCATTGTGCAAAAAAAAAATATTGGCTGACTATAGAGATTACCTGACACGGTCCGTTCATTGACGGCTGAGATTATCAAGTTAAAATGAGTTGAATTGAAATGTTAACAAGATTAAATGAAGTAACTATCCAGGGTAATATGTTAAAATGAGCTAAACGGTACTGTTAAATCATAGATCATAGTGATTTATTTGTCATGTGATGATTGGAGGATAAATGACCCCCAGTCCAAATGAACCCCAGTCGTAATGGACCCCAACTTAGTCTAACCATTGGGATTGAACCCTACTGTTAGTGGGTTTGTTTGAGGGCCTATTACGATTGGAAACCATTCAACCAATGACCAAGGGTTTCGAATCTCAATCGTATAGGCAGTGTGTGTGAGTGGTACGAGCATTGATTTGCCCCTCCCCCATCCCCCCCTAACCCCTTCCCTACCACTCTCCTTCACCCCTACCCTATCACCCCCTTCCTCACCCCTACCCTATCACCCCCCTCCTCACCCCTACCCTATCACCCTCCTCCTATATCTCACCACCTCCCTCACCCCTACCTATCACCCCCCTCCTTCACCCCTACCCTATCACCCCCCTTCCTCACCCCTACCCTATCACCCCTGTCTCTGCCTCTCCCCTGGCCTTCCAACCCTCAGTCTTACTCCTTAAACAAGTAAATCGTGTATATAAATTATTAATAATAATAATAATAATAATAATAATAATAATAATAATAATAATAATAATAATAATTATTAACGGTTTATTGAAAGAGCATGGCAGTCGGAAGGGTGAAAATATACAGTTACATAATTGGGGAATGGGTCTCTTGATTGATAATAATATACAAGTAACATAAATGACACAAATATGATATATAATAACTAGGTGGGGAGAAAGTCATACTACAGGGCATTTCAACATATTAACAGTGCAAAAGTAACATTGGCTGGGAGTGAACACACTAAATGACTACGAGTTGTTGATAATTTCTACAATGGTTGGGACTGGGCTCTTCGTGCTAGTATGGGCTGGATGCGGTTGTGGTGTCGAACAGCAATTCGCGGACGAGGGATCTCGGGTGAAAGCACGAGCCGGTGTCGAGGATGGTGCAGAAGCTTCTCACCAAATTTGCGGATGAGGTCGTGGTGATGGTCAGAGAGAGCAGAGAGGGTCAGTGTGTTGAACGCTTCTTGATATGTGGAATAGGAAGGGGAGAGAATAATCTTGCATGCCCTCTTCTGCACTTTTTCTAGGTGTTTCCGTCGTGTGGCATTTAGGGAGGAAGACCAGGCAGGGGAGGCATAGGTGAGCTTGTGAAGTATAAATATTGAGTAAACACTGTTGACGTAATCCTATTCCCAGGACGAACTTTGTATATGTTAATAATATCCTTTTATTCCCAGGACGAACTTTATAATAACCCCATCTTGTTAGCTGTAGAAATACTGTAGGTGTTAATGTGATCCTATTTCGTGGATAAAATTGGTAATAATCCCTCTATAAAACGTCTTGAAAAAAATAGGTGTTAATATGACGGATGTTTTCCCTGGTGGAGCGCCGAGAACAACTTGATCCAGAGACTAAGGAGAAAGGTATCAGACACATGTTCCCGTGCCACAGATGGAGGTGATGTATTATTTGGTAGCTCTTCCCCGGCGGCAGACTGACTCTCTCTCTCTCTCTCTCTCTCTCTCTCTCTCTCTCTCTCTCTCTCTGTTTGTCACTCTATTTCGCTGTCTGTCTGTGCATCTTTCTCTCTCTGTCGGTCTCTGTCGCTGTTTTTATGTCTGTCTGTCTCTTTCTCTGTCTCCCTGTCTGTCTATCTTTTTTCTTTGTCTGTCTCTCTTTCTCTGTCTCTCTGTTTGTCTCTTGTCTTTATCTCGGTCTCTCTTTCCCATTATCTCTTTCTGTCTGTCTTTCTCTGTTTTTGTCTTCTTTCCTGTCTGTATCTCTCTCCACATCTCTTTCTCCCTCTCTGTCCCTGTCTGTCTCTTTCTCTCTGTCTGTCTCTTTCTCTCTGTCTGTTTGTCCTTCTCTTTCTCTGTCTGTTTCTCTGTCTCTCTTTTCTTCTGTCTCTCCCCTGTCTTCCCTCAACCTAGCTGTGCAGTTGACTAAATTAATGGCTTTACTAACTGACTGACTAACTATCCTAACCTAACCTAACCTAACCTAACCTAACCTAACCTAACCTAACCTAACCTAACCTAACCCCAAATGCCTAAGTACTTAATGGGGAGAAAATGAACGAGTGACTAACCAACTCACTATGGCACCACACCTAATAACTAACACCACTAGTTATTAAGCTGATCATCATCCAACACACAGACAATAACTCCATTACAAAAAACAGCTAAGAACATTTCCATTATTTTCTTCATCTTGATTTATTCACAAGTTTGGGAAGAGTTATGCATGAGGATAAATAAAAGGTTATTTCATATACCTAAGGGCCTGTTTGGGACACTGTGGGTTATATAACACTATGAATATTAAGCCTCTGGTATACAAGGTTGGTAGTGGGAGAATTTAGTGTATAAGATTTTTTTTTTCTTTTCACTTCCCCCCCAACTCAAAGTGAGGTACCCATCCCCAGCTGAGTCGACTTGGGGTGCCCAGAATGGTTGTAAGTTAATATCTCTGTGTATTTTCTAGGATTAAAACAAACCTATGCACTCACTCAACTCACTCACAAATTTACAAACACACACACACACACACACACACACACACACACACACACACACACACACATATTCACTCAATCACACTCACTCAATGACACTCACTCAATCACACTCACTCAATCACACTCACACAATCGTTCACTCTTTTCTTTGCGTAATACTCAGTGTGTCATGCTCCATCAGACAGACAGACAGACTCTCCATTATACTAAATAATTCTCACAAATGTCTGATGTCGATTGATGTATTGGTGTTAGTTAGGAGAGAGAGAGAGAGGCGTTGTGGTTAATATGTAAATATGAACAATAAAATAAAATTGCCTCAGCGTCCACGAGTTGGATATATTTCCCGAAAGCGCGAAGTGGTACCGATTCTCTCCCCCCTTCCCCCTCTTCCACTCTCCTTTCTTCCTCCCCCTCCCTCCCCCATATTTCCATCCTCTCCCTCCTTCTTTCTCCCTTCCTGGGTCTCTTCCCTTCCACTACCACCACCACACCCGTCACAAGCCAGTCGGAGAGGGAAGGAGGGAAGGAAATAAGGGAAGAGAGGAGGGAGAGAAGGAAGAGGGAGGAAGGGATGAATGGAATGGAAGGAAGGAAGGAAGGAAGGAACGGAGGGAGGGAGGAAGAGAAGGAAGGAAATGAAGGTAGTGAGGGAGGGAGGTAGAGAAGGAAGGAAGGAAGGAAGGAAGGAAGGAAGGAAGGAAAGAAGGAAGGAAGGAAGGAAGGAAGGGATGATGTTGTAGCCTTTAGCAGGGGAATGGGAGGGAAGGAGGTGATTTTGGAGGGTGGGGAGGACGGATGGGGAGAAAGGGAAGGGGATGGGGAGAAAGGGAAGGGGATGAAGGATTGGGGATGGGGAGGACCATATGGTAGTGAAAGCAAGAAACAAAGGAAAGGAATACTGGAGATTAAAGGAGGAAAGGAGAGGGGAGAGGGAGCAGATGTGAGGGAAGGGGGAATGAAGGAGATAGAAAAGGAATGGGAAGGGAAAGGAAACGAGACGGAAAAGGGAGAGGAAAAGATAAAACAAAAAAAATAGACGACGATGACGATGAGGAGAGGCTAACGGGAAAGAAGTGGAACAGAGGTGAAGACTTCTACAGATCACGCAATGGCTGTAGAGAGTGTCTGTACACAATTGGGCAGTGAGGATATAGCACACTGTACACTATAGGGCAGTGAGGATATAGCACACTGTACACTATAGGGCAGTGAGGATATAGCACACTGTACACTATAGGTCAGTGAGGATATAGCACACTGTACACTATAGGTTAGTAAGGATATAGCATACTGTACACTATAGGTCAGTGAGGATATAGCATACTGTACACTATAGAGCAGTGAGGATATAGCACACTGTACACTATAGGTCAGTGAGGATATAGTACACTTTACACTATAGGTCAGTGAGGATATAGCACACTGTACACTATAGGGCAGTGAGGATATAGCACACTTTACACTATAGGGCAGTGAGGATATAGCACACTGTACACTATAGGGCAGTGAGGATATAGCACACTGTACACTATAGGGCAGTGAGGATATAGCACACTGTACACTATAGAGCAGTGAGGATATAGCACACTGTACACTATAGGGCAGTGAGGATATAGCACACTGTACAGTAAGTCTTTGATAAACAAGGAGGAAGGAAGTGTGGCCGACCAATTTCACTTCCTCGCTGTAAAGTTAGACTCCCATTTACAGCTGGGTGGAAAGGGAACGGGGAACCCTTAGCACAGGAGGCTAGCGAGCTCTGTATCCACTGGGCCGCCACACCCTAATGGAAATATAACGCAGCTACAAAAATATGGTGCCATAACCTGATACAATAAAGATATAAAGTGGATCCCATCAACATGATCCACCATTAAGGAGAGTTTGGATACAACGGAGTTTTTACTAAGCGCTCGGTGCACATAAGGCATCTTGACCGGCACGGTACTCGACAGCCTTCATTTCCCCAACTGTGGTAAAATTAGTTACCAGTTAATGGCTGGGTGAATTGGGAATGACCTAGGATCGAACTAGCGATCATCAGTTAGGAGGCGAGCGCTGTATCTGCTCTGCCGCCACACTCAATGGGGGTGTAAAGGTGTAAATGAAGGTACTACAACTTTCAGTATATATAATAAACACAAAATACTGCAGCTGTAGGCATGTGAAGTGTTGCCCACGAGGTTATTATTATTATTATTATTATTATTATTATTATTATTATTATTATTATTATTATTATTATTATTATTATTATTACATTTCTCATCACTGAAACCGTCATAACTACATATGACCTGAACATCACCTCTGGGCCACACAAACAGTGACTCAAGACAAACATCAAGTACACATATTAAAAAAGGAAGTTGTCTTATGTCTGTCTCAACTTTACTTAAGCAAACAAAACTCAGGATTTGTGCCAGTTTAATATTGCGACCCGTAGAGCCGAGTACAATGATGTAGAACTGGATCTCTCTCTCTCTCTCTCTCTCTCTCTCTCTCTCTCTCTCTCTCTCTCGAGCACGTGGTTGTCATACGCTCTTTTCCCCAAACACAAAATAAATTGAAATTAAAAAAAAAATTGTAACTAAGAATCAATCCGTCTGGTGTAAAAAAAAAAAATCCCTCACTATGAAAACATTCCATCAGTCAGGTACGGGACGGGTACCAAGTGAGTCATTCAACTCCAAGCCGCCCTCAAAACAGCTCAGGGAATAACTATACGACGCCGAGAAACTAGTAGCAGTACTCTCTTCAGGGCAACTAAGAAACTCTTATTTGGATGAAGGTTTCAGTTTATACTTCGACTGGTAAGGTTAACTGCGTAGTACTGTGTTCAACGTAATAGTTAACTACGTAATACTTTGTTCATTGTAATAGTTAGCTACGCAAAACAAATTTAACGCAACAGTTAAAACCTAATATTACTTAAACGTAGATATTAACTACCTTAAATTAACTCATCGCAAAAGTTAACTTCCTAAAATTAACTCATCACAAAGGTTAACTTCCTAAAATAAACTCATCACAAAGGTTAACTTCCTAAAATTAACTCATCACAAAGGTTAACTTCCTAAAATAAACTCATCACAAAGGTTAACTTCCTAAAATAAACTCATCACAAAGGTTAACTTCCTAAAATTAACTCATCTCAAAGGTTAACTTCCTAAAATAAACTCATCACAAAGGTTAACTTCCTGAAATTAACTCATCACAAAGGTTAACTTCCTAAAATTAACTCATCTCAAAGGTTAACTTCCTAAAATAAACTCATCACAAAAGTTAACTTCCTAAAATTAACTCATCACAAAGGTTAACTTCCTAAAATAAACTCATCACAAAGGTTAACTTCCTAAAATTAACTCATCGCAAAAGTTAACTTCCTAAAATTAACTCATCGCAAAAGTTAACTTCCTAAAATTAACTCATCACAAAAGTCAACCAAAATAAAATGGCAGTCATACGTGGTCCACTTGTGACCAAATACTGAAAGAAAGAAGTTCAGCAGAAGTTTGATGACTACAGATCAAATACTGTAGTCTGGAAAAGGCCAGGGCATACCTCTAGAGTCTAGACTGACAGGCATATACTGCACAAGCTACACAGACAGACATAGACAGACATAAGCCAAACAGACAGTCAGCCAGACACAAGTTAGATAGACGGGGACACATAAAAACCAGACTGACAGACACAGGCTAGACAGACACATACACAAGCCAGAGACGCAGCAAGAGACAGAACCCATATTGACAGATGGACGGACACAAGCCAGACAGACATACAACGAAGGAACAACTATATATCCCTTTTCGCATCCATAATAGGGCATAAAATGCGCACGCGCACCACACACACACACACACACACACACACACACACACACACACACACACACACACACACACACACACACTATATAACATCAGGTCAGGTCAATAACATGGGATCCACTAATTCACACACCACCTCCACCACAAACGAAAGAACTGATAAAAAATGATTGACAAAACAACAGGTCAAGTAAGTATATTTGCGACATATGATGCAAAAAATATGTTACTGAACCGGAAATATAATGATGGGAGGTACCTCTTGTGTTGGTGAGGCCACACAACCCGGCACCAAGTGAGTACCTCCTTCACGGTCTCCTTCTGCTGGGCTAACATTCACATCCGTCGGTAATGATGTCACTTACTTCACTACCTTCAATTTACTTCACTGCCTTCAACTTACTTCAGTTCCTCTTAGACGTCCCCGAAGTTTTTATAATCAGCAACGTTATATATTGGTATTATTTCTGCAACGATAATGAAGATGAAAATAACGATGTAGTCGACGAAGACAACGAACAAGACGATGAAGACTATGATAAAGATAAAGACGAAGACAAAAGCACCCGGGTGATCACAATACCGTCTGACTTTCTTCCCCCGACCAAAACATGAACACAACAACTCATCATTATCTTACTACAGTACGTTAATAAGTGTGTACCCAACGTCGTCCTTCTGAAGCGTGTGAGGGAGAGATGTAGGGAGAGTGGTGGTGGTAGTGAGGGAGGGTGGTGGTGGGAGTGAGGGAGCATGGTGGTGGTAGTGAGGGAGGGTAGTGGTGGGAGTGAGGGAGCATGGTGGTGGTAGTGAGGGAGGGTGGTGGTGGTAGTGAGGGAGCATGGTGGTGGTAGTGAGGGAGGGTAGTGGTGGGAGTGAGGGAGCATGGTGGTGGTAGTGAGGGAGGGTGGTGGTGGTAGTGAGGGAGGGTGGTGGGTAGGGGAGGGGAGGTGGTGGTGGGAGGGAGGGTGGGTGGTAGTGAGGGAGGGGGTGAGGAGGAGGTGGTGGGGTAGTGAGGGGAGGTGGTAGTGAGGAGGGTGGTGTGGTAGTGAGGAGGGTGGTGGTAGTAGGAGGAGGGGTGGGTGGTAGGGAGGGAGAGTGGTGGTGGTAGTGAGGGAGGGTGGTGGTGGTAGTGAGGGAGGGTGGTGGTGGTAGTGAGGGAGGGTGGTGGTAGTGAGGGAGGGTGGTGGTGGTGGGGAGGAGGGGAGGGGGTGGTAGAGGGAGGTGGTGGTGGTAGTGGGGTGGTGGTAGTGAGGGAGGGTGGTGGTGGTGAGGTAGTGAGGGAGGTGGTGGTGGTGAGGGAGGGGGGAGGAGGGGTGGTGGTAGTGAGGGGAGGTGGGTGGGAGGGTGGTAGTGGGAGTGGAGGAGGGTGGGTGGTGAGGGAGGAGGGGTGGTGGTGGGGAGGGAGGGGGGTGGTGGGGTAGGTGGAGGGGAGGGTGGTGGTGGTGTGAGTGAGGTGGAGGGAGGGTGGTAGTGAGGAGGGTGGTGGGGTAGTTGGTGAGGGAGGGTGGTGGTGGTAGTGAGGTAGGAGGGGTGTGTGGGTGGTGGTGGAGGTGAGTTGGTGGTAGTGGTAGGGTGGTGGAGGGGGAGGGTGGTGGTGGTAGGGAGGAGGGTGGTGGTGGTAGTGGGGAGGGCAGGTGGGGAGGGTGGTGGTGGTAGTGAGGGAGGGTGGTGGTAGTGGTGGTGGTGGTAGTGAGGGAGGGTGGTGGTGGTAGTGAGGGAGGGGTGGTGGTGGTAGTGAGGGAGGTGGTGGTGAGGGAGGGTGGTGGTGGTGGTGGGGAGGGAGGTAGTGGTGGTGGTAGGGTGGTGGTGTAGTGAGGGAGGGTGGTGGTGGTAGTGGGGGAGGGGTGGTGGGGGGAGGGTGGTGTAGGTGGTGAGGGGAGGCAGGTGGTAGTGAGGGAGGTGGTGGTGTTGGGAGGGGAGGTGGTGGTGGTAGTGAGGGGTGGTTGGTAGTGAGGAGGGTGGTGGTGGTGGTGGTAGTGAGGAGTGGTGGTGGTGGTGAGTGAGGGAGGTTGTGGTAGGGGAGGGTGGTGGTGAGGAGGGGTGCAGTAGTGAGGGAGGTGGTAGTAGTGAGGGGAGGGTGGTGGTGGTGGTAGGAGGGAGGCTGGGGAGGAGGGGTGGTGGTGAGGAGGGTGGTGGTGGTAGTGGAAGGTGGTGGTGGTGGTAGGGAGGGAGGGTGGTGGTAGGGAGGAGGGGTGGTGGTGGTAGGAGGAGGTGGGTGGTGGGTAGTGAGGGAGGGGTGGTAGTGGTGGTGGTAGTGAGTGAGGGTGGTGGTGGTGAGGGAGGGGTGGGTGGTGTGGGGTGGTGAGGTGGTGGTGGTAGTGAGGGAGTGAGGAGGGTGGTGAGGGGAGGTGGTGGTGAGGGTGGTGAGGGTGGTGGGTGGTGGTGGTGGTGGTGGTGGTAGTGAGGGAGGGTGGTGGTGGTAGTGAGGGAGGGTGGTGGTGGTAGTGAGGGAGGGTAGTGGTGGTAGTGAGGGAGGATGGTGGTGGCAGAGGTGAGATCTATTAAGTACCTCATTAATATTACTCACTCTTCCTCCTCCTCCTCCTCCTCCTCCTCCACCGCCCACACTCCTTCAGTAATTAATGATGGTCTTTTCGTATACTTTACACCAGCCTGTCACAGCCACCATCCCTGCAGGGGCTGAAGGAGGTGGAGGAGACCCGTGCAGCCCTTGACACAAATTCCCAATAGGAGATTTATGACAGACTGTGGCGGTATCCAGGGTGGTGGACAAGTCCCTGTGCACCTGGAGTTACTATCAGTAGAGCTGTTTATCGTTTTCTAATTATAATAAACATTGGAGATGGTCACAGCAAATGTTGAAAGTGGATACCATTCTCAATATTTACTGTGACTAGAATAAGATATATAACATTGTCAGTTAAAACAAGGAATAACTACATTATTTATTATTACAGTTGCACAGGGAATTTTTGATCACCTGTATTCAACCCACAGTGCAATAAGGTAGCAGCATCGACCACATCAAGTACCCTCAAGATTTCCTCCCCACCCCCCTTTAAGACGGTCAAGAGACACCAAGGAGACGCCTTAAAAGGTAAACACAAAATTTCTCTTGGAACTTTCAATCATTAGTCAGAATATCACTTCCGTTATTTCTAACTGAGGACTAAATTGATCTACCCGTCTTTAACAGAGTAAGAAGCTTTTGTGTGATTCACCATTTCAATTATACATTAAAGCTACAAGGTAATAAACATCTCTTCATATGGTGGCTGTAAGTTGCCAGTCCTCTCTGGCTTTCAGCACTTAAAGGAAGTGTAGAAACATAGCGGTATCTGAGGACCACTATTCACTCACGGCAACAAACACTGACACAATTCTCTCGTACACGACAGAGTTCACGTAATTGTCACACAAGAACCATCACAGAAAACCCAATACACGTTAATAAATATTAACCTGAGTTTCCTTGGATTAGCATTATTACTTCTAGATAGCGATATTAACTTCAAGAGTGTTTCGTTAATTAGTGATTCTGTACTTTGCAATGAATTTAATAAGTACTACACTCGAGCAAGAACTGAGCGCTACTCACTCTCATCTGTCGAGTGGCACTCAATATTCACTGGCCAACACCTATCAGTAATGCTGCTTAATTTTATGCCGGCGAACCAAAGCTGCAACGTGAACGAAAGCTTTGACCGGCCGGGCACATATTTCGCTCGGAGCAGTACTGTCCGCAGCCAGTGCAACAAGTACTCACTTAGCGACCATCAGAACCACTACGAAGGGGGCTGAGTAACATGGTGACATACCGCGATCAACTTCCTGCGAGATGCGACCGCACCCGACCAGCGGAACACAGTGCGACATCTGAGAGGGCTGGCGTTGAGTCGTGAAGTCTGACGGTACAACACTTTATTACATACTGTCTTGTGTACTATGGAATTGCTTTACTGTAAATCATAGACGCCTTTAAATAAGAACTGGAAACGAGCGATCTCGGGGTTTGAAACTTGAGTCCATTGCTTAAATGCATCATCAGAAAAGCAGTTGTCTCTCAGACACACACACACCCATATCCACACACAAATTCATATACAAACAGACCTACTTTTCCACACAATCACCCATAACCTCGACATAATGACGTCCTAAACGACATCTCCCGCCCAAACGAGGAACATCGCGGTACGAGTTAACATTTTGTTTGATGAAGTTAAGCTTAAGCAGACCCTTAGATTTACAGGGGAGCATATAGTTGGCCATGCATCACACAAACCAGAAAATATAGCATCATCAGCTCCTGAAGTTGTTTGTCATTATGGGGGAACACGATACACCGTACGAATCCATCCTGTATTGGTGTTGAAAACTATTCAGCTGAAGGAAATGTTTCATGAAGCTATTAATGTTGTTAAAGCTAGTGGTGGGCATCTGGTATCGTTTGCCTGTGACAACTGTCCAATGAATCAAGTTGTATATACACTGCTTGGTGGTCCTGGGTAAGTAACACCAGCACCGGACGGTATAGATGTGTTCCTTGTTTATGATTATGTTCACATCCTACAGAAACTGAGAAACTACTGGATCACAGAGAAATGCCAACAATTATATTTCACCGACGATGGTACAGAATATTTGTCGAGTTGGAGTGATGTTAAAGGTCTTTATGACGAGGATCATAAAACACCTCTTCCTCTCACAAAACTCACACGCTCATCAGTCTTTTCTAAACCTTTGCAGCGTCAGTGTTCCTTTAGTTTATCATTTAAAGCTCTGAAAGTCACTGTTGATTATCAGGATAGAACAGTGAGATCCATCACTCTGGTAACAAATTGGTACAAAATCATGAATGTTAAAACTAAATACAGTTCAATTCACTTACGAGATCATTATCGTGAACCTTGGACAGTCAATTGTGAAAACTTCAAAGAGCTGCAGGAAATGTGTCAGGTTATTTCCAGCTGTCGATTGACTGGTGGACATGGTAGACAGAATAAAACTAATACAACCAACGGCAGATGCTTCTGTTACCACAATAATGCATAACATAGAAACAGCACAATATCTTTCTGAAAACCATGACTTTACTTACATCCTACCTGCTGTTTTTTTCACAAGATCCCCTTCAATTTTTTGGGGGGACGAGCAGGACAACGCATTGGAGGAAATTTCTACATTGGGGATGTTCAAGCAGCAGCCCAAATACACCAGTTGCATCAGCGGTTAAAACGTGACGTTGTTCCTGAGAGTACACATGACGTAAGCTGTGAATTTTGTAGCAATAGATGATAGTGATTTACAACTCCTGGACGAGCAAACATTACATGACACTCAGTTCCTCCTAGATTCGAGTGATAGTTTAAAACATAAAATTATCTACATTGCACGATTTCTAGTTCATAAGCATGGACAGACAAAAGTGGATTCTGGGGAATTTGTCATCAGAGTTTGTGATTGAGTTCCATCGAGGTGGCCTGAGTATGTCACCACTGGTTATTGTCTTTTTTGTACATAGTGCAGTTACTCTTCAAATATTTTTAGTAAAAGCCAGTGTCTTCAGTAGGTGCTAATGTCTTCAGCAGATGCCAATGACTTCAGCAGATGTCAATGTCTTTAGCAGATGCCAATGTCTTCAGC
Source organism: Homarus americanus (assembly GCF_018991925.1). Classification (NCBI taxonomy): domain Eukaryota; kingdom Metazoa; phylum Arthropoda; class Malacostraca; order Decapoda; family Nephropidae; genus Homarus; species Homarus americanus. The sequence goes on along the minus strand of NW_024737042.1, from coordinate 1,005,226 downwards.
AGATGCCAATGTCTTCAGCAGATGCCAATGTCTTCAGCAGATGCCAATGTCTTCAGCAGATGCCAATGTCTTAAGCAGATGCCAATGTCTTCAGTACACGCCAATGTCTACAGTAAACTCCAAGAATTTCGGAACAAGCCAATGACTTCAGCACAAGCAATGACTTCAGCACCAGCCAATGACTTCTGCACCAGCCAATGACTTTAGTTAAGTGCCAGTGACTTTAGAAAGTGGCACTAATTTCAGCAAGAGTCAATAAAAACTCCAAGTGCCACAAAAATCCGCCGTGCCATTAACGTCATTATCACGCCATGAGCGAGAGAGAAAAGCCAGTCATGAGAAGAATCGGCAAAAAGGGGGAGAAAATGGCCTGACAAAATTCTCTTTCTTTCTTCTTCTATTTATCTCTCTCTCTTTATCTCACATTATTGTCATTATCTTTTTCTATTCGTTCCCTTGAGTTGCATTTTGCTTCAATTTTAAGCTGCTATTTTTTTTCCGAGTATTTTCTTTTCCCGTTTTATGGTGAGTGAGTTAGTCATTATTTTTTCTAATTTTTTGGTTATTTTTATTTCATTGAGGGAGAGAGAGAGAGAGAGAGAGAGAGAGAGAGAGAGAGAGAGAGAGAGAGCTTAGATATTAATAACAAAACAAACCAAATTTAATTCCTACACGTGAAATCCTTCTTAAGTTCTCAAAGAAACTCAACACCTTACAATGCCGTAGGATCATAAAGACAACATATTTAACACAACCATTTACACTCCAGAGATGGGTTTATTGTTCGGCTCGGTGGGTTTAGCCGTCTCCCCGTCTCTTTCTCCCTGTTTATCACAACCTGTCCATTACCATCATTGTGACACGACAGGGCTCGGCAACTACTGATAACAATATAGATCAGTAGAGTGGTGGTTGAGGGAGGTGTTTCTGGTAACTTTATATCTGTGGAAAAAAACTATATTCTAAATAGCAATATTCAGTGGGGTACAGCACGTCAATAGTCAGCTGCTATTTGTTTATCAATTCTTGGATGAGAATTATGCTAAGAGTCGAGTCAGGTAAGTTTTGTGTTCTATAAGTGGCAGGTAACGAATTAAATTTACTTAGTTACAAAGTTCAAACGATTTTTTTTAATAAATAATATATTTTAAAGTAATTTGTTCTTATTGGTAATTCTGATTAAGTAATATTTCAGATCATTATAAATACTGCTACTTCGTTACTTATGGTTTAGGTCTCTCTTACCTCGTTACTTTATCCTGAGAGTCTCCACAGTGAGTGTGTGATATTTTACCAGCCAATCATAACTCAGTATTGAGCTTACGGTGTGTTCCCAGCCAGTCAAAGTAAAACATCTCTTCCCGCCACATACTTTACTTCTCATGTTTCATTGTTTCGTGTGAACATAATATTTCGCAGTAAATACAAATTAAATAACAAACTTGGAAACTCAGCTTTTTTAATGTTATATGTAATACGTGTAATATATAATAAACTAAGGCTTAAAGTGATGGTTGTAATGTGTTCCTAATATTACAGGTGTGAATCATAATAGTGTCGTTGATGTAGTGTAGATGACGATGTATTGGCTGCAGTCTAAAATGTAGAATGAATGTTGGTGGAGTCGCGGACAGAGGCTATGAGCTGTCCTTGAAAAAACAGTCATGGACACCGGCCAGTTCCCCCGTTAAAATCTCTGCACAATATATAAACACAACACAAAAGCAGATATATTAAGAATGAAGTTAAAAAAGTAAATATAAACCGAACGGACATTACAGAATATCATATACTGGAGGCCAGTAAATGTTTATCACGGCAGTTTATGATGCAAGAGCCGCAGAGTAACAGCAGTTTTACTCAAGTAATTTTTCAAATAATTTGTCCAATACTCGCAATAGCTGGACCAACTTTCCGATGCACAGTGTGTGTGTAATAATAATAATAATAATAATAATAATAATAATAATAATAATAATAATAATAATAATAATAATAATAATAATAATAATAATAATAATAATAATAATAATGTGTGTGTGTGTGTGTGTGTGTGTGTCACAAACTTGCCACTCAGCCATCGTTGGTCCAACTTTGGTCAACTTGGTACATGGATAATATCTGGCCTGAACTAAACCTTCAGTACTTTTGGTGCCACAATATAATATCTAATCACTTAATTTGCATATTGGTCCCTTACGCTTAACATTTAGAAACCTTTATACTTCAGCCATTCTCCCAATGCTGCCAGACACAGTGAAAAAAATCCATTTCAACATAAACGTCAATGCTTTTGGTGTCAGGATATGCAAATTAGGTACATAATCTGCAGTGCCTCATTAATAGTTCACAGAGACATTATACAAATAAAGACGATCAAATTGCTATTGGACTGGCCTAACTACCAATCGGTGCCGGTGTGACAAAGTGAGGGTGCAAACCTTCTCAATCAATCACACACGTGCTGAATGTTGTTTAAACCTTTGATATTGGTGAAACTCTTGACATAAACGCTCGTGCGTGCTTGCGTGCGTGCATGCGGGCGGGCGTGCGAGAGAGAGAGAGAGAGAGAGGTGTATATGTTGTGTTGTTGTGACTGTGCAAGTTTACATTCTATTTGGAAGTTGTACCACAAGTATACAAACCACTAAAGACTCTTACGTAGATAACAATACAAACTAGGTGACAATGACCTACTTGAAAAAAAAAATGATCACACTAACGACCAATTTGCTAAATTGTAAATATCAAAATTCGAGGATATTAACAATTTGGCACTGCAACAACCTGACACTTTCTAACAACCTGGCACTCTCTAACAGCCTGGCACTCTCTAACAGCCTGGCACCCTCTAACAACCTGGCACTGTAATAACCTGGCACTCTCTAACAACCTAGCACTCTGTAATTACACTACAAAATCATGACAAAATTACAGAATATTCATCCAATTGGGAAAAAAAACCCATTAAGGTCCCCGCCTCCCATAACGACACCCCCTTCACTTCCCAGGATCCTTAGGGCGTTCTAGACTAGTTGGCTCGCCGTGTGTCCCTGTTTGAGGATCCTCGGGTCCTCATCGGAGGAGGGGGTGAATAGGACTCTCTCACCCTCTACCTCGCGGACCCGTTACACCATCAGCCCGGGGTGGAAAAAATCACTCAGTTCGTGTCAAAGTCTTTCCTGGTCTAGAGAGACGGAGAAACTTCAGGACAAAAAATCAGAAAATATTTATCCATGTGCCTCCGCTAAGGTGAAAATCTTTAACCAGGCAGATGGACAGACACACGCACGGACGGGGGTGGGGGGTGGAGGAGAAGGCAAACACTCAATGCTCCTCAATGGTCCCTGTAGATATTAGCGGGGTATAAAAAGAAGAGCTAAGAGAGTCGGTCGTCCAGTGAAGCAAGAAGAGGGAAAAAAGGAGAGGTGGGGGCGGGGGGGGGAGTCGAAGCAGTGTGTGTATATAACGAGTGTTACTGGGGGCCGTGGTGACTGAGGTCATCTCGATACTCCTATGGCACTCACGAGACGGGGTGGAACGTGGCAGTGGTAAGGCGGGGCGGGGCAGGGCGTGGCAGTTGGAGCGGGGCGGAGGAGGCTGGAGTGGAGAAGGCTGGGAAAAGGTCGAGGCGGGTCTGGGAGGGCAGACACTTAAATGCGTCTGTCAGTCTCCAGGTGCTGGGTCGTCCTCAATGCCACCCACCAGGGCAGACTTTTTCCGACTTATTTTCTTTAAAGTTTTAACAACCTGGCACCCTTTAACAACTTGGCACTCTTTAACAACCTGGCACCCTTTAACAACCTGGCACCCTTTAACAACTTGGCACTCTTAAACAACCTGGCACCCTTTAACAACCTGGCACCCTTTAACAACTTGGCACTCTTTAACAGCTTGGCACTCTTTAACAACCTGGCACCCTTTAACAACTTGGCACTCTTTAACAGCTTGGCACTCTTTAACAACCTGGCACCCTTTAACAACTTGGCACTCTTTAACAACTTGGCACTCTTTAACAACTTGGCACTCTTTAACAACTTGACACTCTTTAACAACTTGGCACTCTTTAACAACTTGGCACTCTTTAACAACCTGACACTAAAATAACCTGGCACCCTCCTAAGACAATCAATCAGTATCAATTTCTCTATCCTAGCTAAGTTAAAAAGCCGATTTTATTCTCTATACGTTCATTTACTATCAGCATCTCTTCTATATCTTATATGATCAGAGACACATACACATATAGCTCTCCTGGATACAGATCGTATGTTTGCCAGGAAAATTTAACGAGGTCTCACACATCTCGCTGGCATTAAGAACGAGATATTTTCCTGGGGTCACATCACGACTGGTGATTTTTCCCATGATTCTCAACTAGTCAAGTTCTGATCTGAGAGTCGCTACCCAACTCTGGAAAACTTTAAGGGAATAACTTTGTTCTCAATGATAAGTATCAGAAAATTCATGTTCCATTACTTGATAGTTGGGTTTAGAAAATATGGAGGAAAGAACACATGAGGCTACTTCTACCCATGGTACCTCCTTCTACCCATGATATCTACTTCTACCCACACCATCTACTTCTACCTATTAGCACTTAATATACTCAAAGCACTCATTAGTCTTATTTGTCATATTCAGTTGTTATTAGTGAGAGAGAGAGAGAGAGAGAGAGAGAGAGAGAGAGAGAGAGAGAGAGAGAGAGAGAGTGAGTTATTTTACTTCGTCTGCCTAAGTGATCGTCCATTAATCTTTCGTCGATGGTTCACCCCCTCCCAACCCACCCAACTGAATCAAGAGAAGAGGGTAGGAGTGTAGAACCACGCATCCGTTCTTCTTATGTTTATTATATGAGAGCACACACACACACACGCTCTATTACAATTTATTATATGTGTGCGTGTGTGTCTGTGTGTGTAGTGACGTGACGGACTTGTACAAAAAAAACGTACACAATATATTCAAACGCTACACGCAGCAGTGTCCAGTCCATGTGTAAATATGTTGTTCCCATTACCTATACTCCAATGTTCAGCTCAACAATTTACAGAACAAATGCTATACCCAGCAGTTTACAGAGGGAATGCCACAGTGAACAGTTTATAGAGGAACTGCTACCGTGAACAGTTTCCGCGTCATTCATAAAATCAAACACTTTCAGAGTCAATTTTATGCCTTGAACTTTACAGAGAAAATGCTACACCAAAACCAATAAACGGGAAATACTACAGCCAGCAGTTTCCACAGCAAATGTTAAAACCAACACGCTGCAAAACATTTATTAAAATCATCACTTTTCAGGCCAATTGCTATACCTGAAACATAACACTTCCCACAATAAATGCTATACTTAACACTGTACAGAGCAAGCGTTATACCCAACACTTCCCACCAACACCAAATGCTATACACCCACACTTCCTACCCACACCAAATGCTATACACCCACACTTCCTACCCACACCAAATGCTATACACCCACACTTACCACCAACACCAAATGCTATACACCCACACTTCCCACCAACACCAAATGCTATACACCCACACTTCCTACCCACACCAAATGCTATACACCCACACTTCCTACCCACACCAAATCCTATACACCCACACTTCCCACCAACACCAAATGCTATACACCCACACTTCCTACCCACACCAAATGCTATACACCCACACTTCCCACCAACACCAAATGCTATACACCCACACTTCCCACCCACACCAAATGCTATACCACAGCCCCTCCTCCCATACCAAATGCTGTACACCAACCTGAACACAAATACTTCAAGCCAGCGTTCATTTCATCTTCAAGTGGAGGAGGAGCCTGCCTTTTCAGTGGCCAGGACAATCAAGAAGCAACCCGTCAGCCTCGCAGCCCAAAAATAACGAGCGTCAGCGAATACTTGGACGGATGAATGTTTTGAGGGACGGGCGGGGTGGCGGTGATTCACGACGTCTCACCTCAATAGATGGCGCGCCGTTCAAGTGATGTTTACACCGCCTCTGCATGTGATGGATGATTCCCCTTACCGCCCACCACCCTGCCCCTTGTTGTATACCACTATAAGGCCTGAAATACCAGGCTAAGTCTAATGTAGTTTGTATAACACTTTACACACACACACACACACACACGACAAACATTTGTATTTCCAAATTGAACGTTTCGTATCAGGGAGCCGGAAGTACCTAACAGCTCGATAATGGTTAGATTAATTTAGTTTATTTTAGTTAAGTTTAACTAGGTCACAGGTCAGACAGGTCAGGAATCAGGTCAGGTCAGGTCAGATTGACACTACCCCTTTTTGCAGTTTACTCCCACTAGTTTTCAGTTTATTTTGAACAGTTCAAAAGTAAACAACAATTATCATTCGAATCAGGTTCATAAAAAATAATTGAAACAATCCTCGAGACACACTTCATGTGAGTTAAATAAAGTGAGTCAGTGAGGCAAATATTAATATCACCGATAATATTACAATACATACACGGTAACATTATCGAAAACGGAATGCCATACTGCTATAAGAGCTTTATGGGTTCGAGTACCGTAAGACACCCATATTCATACCTACGGTTGACAATGTATTTTGGTGATCTGTCGGTGTAATATTTGATGGAATGTCAATTTATAATGAGTTAGTGTCAAAGGTGACTCAGATGTTATAATGCAAATTATTGTCTATATATTATGAATTTCTGGAGTAAAGTGCAAAAAGGTAAGTGTTCAATAACCTATTATGTAATATTGTGGTGGTAACGTCAACCACACCCCCTGCCTGGTTCTTTCTCTTCCCTACCACATTTCTCCCCCTTTTTCTCCTCCCCGATTATTTTCTCCTCCCCAGTTCCTCCCATCATTCTTCATCTCCCCAATCACTTCCTTCCTCGCCTTCCCCAACTACTCTCCCCTTTCACCACCACTCTTCCTTCACCACCCCCACTTATTCTCTCATTCCTCCAAGATCCCTCCTCTCCCCACGTCCTCCCCAACGCCCCCTCCCTACTCACCCCAACGCCCCCCTACCCCTCTCCCATAATCTTCCTTCCTCCCCCACAACCTCCTATAACATCTTCAACTCAACCCCCGCTGAAAATGGGAGAAGTTGGGGAGATGAGACACTAGTTGGGGAGGAGGGAGGCAACAAAACTGAGGGAAATTAGTTGGGGAGAGAAAATTCTGTAGGTAGGCGAGTGGTCGTTAGCTCGGCGGAGGTAATAAGACTTAACAGCTCCACCATCGTTAAGTACATCACAGGAAAATGTTGGCGGTGAATAGACAATTTTAGTGTTGGGTTACGCGACGCTGGGAGAGGTTGTCTGTCTGTCTGTCTGTCTGTCTGTCGTTCCTTCTTTCTTTCTGCGTCAATACTTGTCTATCTCTGTTTGTGTTTATATGTCTTTCTGTCTAATTCTATATATGTATGTCCATCTGTCTATCTGTCGGTCTACCAGTATCTGTTTGTACGGTATATGTTTGTGCCTGTGTTTGCGTGCGTATAGTTCTGTGTATCAATGTCTATCCGTCTATGCCGCTATGTTAATATCTGTCTGTCAGCCTGTCTCTTATTTTCGACTCTCTCTCTCTCTCTCTCTCTCTCTCTCTCTCTCACAATTAACTAGTGATATAAGTCAGGAGAGAGAGAGAGAGGGGAGAGACCCGCTTGTGTTTCTAATGGTGCCATATTTTCATTGGTGACTTTATTTATTCAGGTGGTGAATGGTCTGCAGGATGGGGCATGGTGAGGGGAAGAGAGGGAAGAGTGGGGAGGAGTGATGGGTGGGAAGAGAGGGGAGAGTCATGGGTAGGGAGCTGAGGGGATGGAAGGGAAGGGAGGGATGGGAGGAAAAGGATCAGTGATTGGTGGGGAGATTAGTGGATGGGAGTAGGTAGGGATGGGGAGGAATGGTGGATAACGTATGGGGAGGGGAGGAAAAGTGGATGTGGAAATATGTAGGAATGGGTGAGGGAAAGGGTACATGGGGGAGGTGAGGGAGATGCAGTAAGGGAGAGAGTATAAGGGAGAGGGTGTAAGGGAGAGGGTGTAAGGGAGAGGTGAAGGAGAAATGAAAAAAAAGTAGACATAACCTTGAATTGAGCTTTCAATACATACATACATGCAGTCATACATACAGACATACATCCAAATTGGTCCAAACTTCACCTAACCATTACATTTGTGGCCCATACTAATCCTTGGGACTCAATCCTAATGGATCTCACATCAAATGGATCACGTTTTATAGGCTCCATATCTGAGGGATCGCGGTTCCAATGAGCTCCATATCTAATAAAACACAGTTATAATAGACCCACTTCTAATGGGACACGATCCTAATGGGACCTAACGTTAAACCTAACCTAACCTAACCACTCCCATGTTCGCCGCCAGGCAGCCTTATTAAGTCTACGGTTTTCGCCTCCACGTTTCACTTCATTGTGCGTCGACTTGAAACATGAATGATAAACAGAAGGACAGAATTACACATGGACGGGCAGAATGATACACGGACGGACAGAATGATACACGGACGGGCAGAATGTTATACGGACGGACAGAAGAGACACGACGAGCAGAATTATACGGACAGACAGAATGATACACGGACGGGCAGAATGTTATACGGACAGACAAGAATAATACACGGACGGACAAGTAGTGACAGATCCCTCTAAGGATTGCCGGACACACACACACACATACACACTTACCCTCTTAAGATATATGAAACATAAGACACACAAAAAGACAAACAGACACAGATAGATTGTTT
>NW_024737042.1:951987-996339 GCF_018991925.1 Homarus americanus | reverse complement strand
AGAAATGAGGTTATAGATGACATGGTTAGGCAACAGCCAAGCTGTTCCCCATTCAGCACATGCGTTGTGCTGTGCATACATTGCAACTAGCGATAAGAGACGGATTATCGAACGTCACGCAACTACTCTGATTGCAAAAGTGAGACAAGTAGCAGTTGCAGCCCTGACCCCAAAAATAGATGCTATTTTAAAGAGACGGGCAGGAAAAGGCGCCATCTTAGATCAAACAACACGCTGGGGAGTACCTACATGATGATTAAGCGTCTGCTCGAACTAAGAGGCTATCTTGAAGACCTCGATAATGAACGTGTTTCACTAACTGAAAGCCAGTGAACCAGGTGACACAGTTAGAAAGTCTGCTCTCTCACCCTTTTGCTGCTACCAAGAAACTGCTGAGGATCTAACACCTGTCTATTTTATTGAGGAAAAGTTGCTATACCAGTTGAACAAAAGTGGAGGATTAATCGCTGAGGCATTGTATCTTCAAGAAAAGAAGAGAGAATGTATTGCTGGATAACAAAATCTTGTTAGTGCTGTTTACCTTGATCCCATGAATAGAATTTTGTTGGACAATGATCGAACTAGTAAAGGAAAAGAGGCACTTATATGAAAAAGCAGTACGCATAAAAGAAATGAAGTCACAAACTGAAATTCATGAACCTGAACAAGTTAGAAACATTGACAAGTCATAGCTCAGATTCAGATTCAGCATCTTCAAACAAGGAAATAGACTTTGATTCCTACTTGACACAATAGAACAAGCAAAGGTAAAGCGACATCGAGTGAAAACGCAGCAGCGGTAGACATTAAAAATGAGATTTCAGCAAGATTTCTTTTGGTGCACTGATGGAAGTGGAGAAATTTGGACCGGTCTTCAAAGTGACAGTGGAAGAAGCCATACCTGCTTACCCAGAGATTGTAAAAGAATAGGCTAGAGCTGTGACAGCAATGCCACCCACTCAGGTCAGTGTAGAAAGACTGTTTTCTGCACTGAAAATAATCAGATTAGATTTAAGGGCTTCATGAAGGAAGATCTGACTGAAGCTATTCTGTTCCTAAGAACAAATATATGAACTCAGGCATATTCATTGCAGTGATTCCACTGATCCCACTAATTTTCTTAAATTATTAAATGAATTTATTTACATTTTATAAGCATTATTATGAATTTATTGTAGCAGGCACAGTATAGCACTATAATTTTGGACGATAGTCTCTTTCTTACCATTTGAAATTTTGAATTATATCAATTTGTTTCTGTTGAAAACTGCACAGAGGCTCTCAGCTAAAACAATTAGCTACAACCTGTTTTTGGTGAGATTAAGGCATATTTAATTTAATAACTTAATCATGTAAGGTTTATCCATTTTCCTTAATAAGGTATTCATTTCTTTTAATGTACATAAATATATAACTTTACTTAAAAGGAATTGTAGGATCATCATTTAGATCCACATCAGATTATGAGCTTAAACAAAATTGCATATGAGATCGAACTTTTAGATATACATGTAAATGGTGTTTTCTAGTTAATATTTGAATTTTAATAAATTTATTTTCGATTGAAACTTTGAAAGTCGCCATCATCTTTTGTAGTTCTTAAATATCGTCCAGATCATTAATAAAGCTGTAGCAGTATAGCCACGGTGTTTTACTTTTACCTACGCAGGTTACAACATACAAAATACTAGGATGGTAGAAATAAATGTTACAAATAGGCCAAGGAGTCGGAGTCGGAAGCATAAAATTTGAGGAGTCGGAGTCGAAGGTTTTGTTCTGACTCACAGCCCTGGTATCACCTGGTTCCACTTAATGACACAAACATTCAAAAACACTACTATCAAAATTATTTAAGAAATATTAAACTACACACGTCAAGATAATATCAGTAACTGAGAAATGGTATTAGCTACACCCGTAATAAGGAAGATAAAATGTTCCTCTAGGTATCTCCTAGGAGTCCTAGACTCTGGTCTCAGTGTGTAACCATTAATTTACTCAGATAGCCTCAGTGTACTCCCAGTGTCCATGGGCAGGAAGAGAGAACGCCAGCAGGTGTCTATGGCCAGTAGGTAACACTTCTAGCTGACCGAGGACACGTGGTGTTGTGCACCGAGTGGTAAGAACTGACACCCTGCTGATGCTGGTCCTGTGTCGTTTTAGTTGCGGGGGAACTCGTTCACTCAAGAGATCTTGCTACCCCTGAAACAGTGACAGGCCTACACTGATCGGTCCAATGGCGACAATCGCCACCTCAATCATCAACGCAGTCTCAAACGGTAGTCAATCTCGCAGTCAACCCCGGTCAACCTCGTCAACTCCAGTCATGTGGGTTCTGACGGAAACCCTGAAATGAACTCACTGTTAGCTCTAGTTAACTTACCGCTGCCCTATCTAACCCTGTCTGAGATTGAATGAGACTTACTTGTTATACTGCAATAGCGTAGCACAGGTGACTAGGCCACGTGACTATTTCTGTGACGGACGCGCAGGGACGTCTTTTTTGCCTGATTTCTCCCCGTGACTGAGGCCAGCCAGCGTCGGGTCCTCTCAAGGCGTTAGCTTATGCCTACGTGACATATTTTCCTCGCCTAACTAATAACCCTTGGGACACCAACATTATTCAGACTGATAAACGATCTATAATAATCTAAATTCAATAGTCCCTTACTTCATGAATCGATCATTATTAATTCGGTAAATTACATTTAATATCATATAGGCCAGTTCCGCAATCTGCTATGAGCAGGCGTTTTTTCCTCCCGCGACCTTGAACGCTCCAGTGTTGCCAATGGTGGGCATTCAAATTACTCTGGAAATTTTAGGTGAAGTACAGACTATTGTACTACCCCAGTCTGTAATACCCCTGAAGATGTGAATTACACGAAAGCTTAGAACTTCGTGTTTTCTTTCCTTGTGGTTATCAGCATATACCTAGATCACGTAGCATTCCATAGTGATTTACTTGCATATATATATATATATATATATATATATATATATATATATATATATATATATATATATATATATATATATATATATATATATATATATATATATATATATATATTAATTATAATCAATAATTTGCTGCGTATAACAAAGGGTAACTTAACCTAACCTCTCTTACTCCTAACCTAACCTAACCTAACCTAACCTAACCTAATCTAATCTAACCTAACCTAACGCGTCTCTAACTTAACCTATCGTGCCTCTAACCTAACATAATGTGTCTTTCCTTAAAATTTATTGATTAAAAAAAAATTATTTTCTTTAACTGTTTCCGCGACATTTTATCTGCAGGTGAAACTGAAATATTCTGTTTAGTTATAAAGTTACAAAAATAAGTTGAATAACATTAATAACAGTGACATGGCAGAACCTACTGTAGGTGTCATAGAACTCTTGAAATGACACGTGATAAACACTTTCAGAATTCAGCATCTAAATTAACTTACAACACACTCTACTTCATATCAAGTATATATATTCACGTACGTATAAAATATTAAATATAGTGACAAAGGAATATACGAATGCTCATGTAAGACTCCATTTAGGATTTCTGTAGCTCCCACAACGTGAAAATGAAACAGTGTGATTTAGTTTGATATTAAAAAAAAAATAATCCTTTGACTTAAACTTCCCCAAATAAAGCATTAGAAATATTTAACGGCAATAAATCTGTTGGTGGCATGAGAGAGAGAGAGAGAGAGAGAGAGATATTAATTAGTCCCAGGTATAGCGTGAGAGGCTACAGACTCCACTATATCTAGACAAAGTTTAGAGCCCACGATTTGGCCGGAGTGTTGTGGAAAGTTGGCAGGTAGACTCTCAAGGTAATTCTGACAAGAGTCTAAGTTCAAGCAAAGCCTCATTCACCCAAGTAAGGTTAAGGCAAACGAAGATGCTTACTATGCTTATCTTATCTTGTTCTTCAGCTACGTGGGATCATAGTTGGCTTTGGAGACGTTCACTTAAGTTCATATTCAAACGATTAAGAGTTCTACTGAAGATGTGGTTTATAAACTTGTAAAGAAAAGTTCAGTTTAAAGTCTCCGAGGAGGTGACAAAGTTTATAATCGTCATTTCAGAGTGGAAGTTGTTTATGGATCACAAGTTTCATTATATGGAGAGAGATATAACAAGCAGGAAGAGAAACAAACAGACAGACAGACAGACAGACAGCCCCTCCACACTCTCCCCCTCTCTTAATCCCACCCCTACCCCCTCCCTCACTTTCCCCCTTCTCCCCTTTCCCCTTCCCCTCTCTTAATCCCCCTCTTTCCCCCTTCTCCTCTCCCCAGATGATAAAAAAAAAATAAAAAAATAAAACTGGCTGGGATGGAGAATGGGATAGAAAACACACAGGCAAAACAACAAGTGATTGGATATGGAGATTTTGTAATACTTCATGAAAAAGTTTGCATAGCTCGGATGACAGGTAAAAAAACAGTGATTGTTCCGCCGTACAAAAGTCAAGGGTGATAGTGGGAGGTTGAAATTGAAGGCAGCAAAGTCGAGTTAATTTAAGTTTTTTTTTTTTTTGGGTTCGTTATTATGATGTTCCTTTTTTTTTGCTCGATAGGATTAAAAGTTTTGGTTAAAAAAAATATCTTCAGGTGTTATTCGAGGTTAATTAAACCACAGGTAGGCCATTAGGGATGATGTATGTTATATTTTTCAATCTAAAGTTGAGTAAGTTGAGGTTAAAGTTAATAAAAAAATGAACAAGAAAACTACTTCATTCCTGTGCGTTTTTTTTTATGGAGACTCACGTTACCACAAAACAGAGGAATTTCAGACTCGTTTCTTCGCCAAGGATCGTTGGTTCGTTTCCCGGGAATCATTCGAGTTTGGCCGAGGAATTCATTACACAACTACTGAGTAAATATTATATCAAATATGATCGTAAGTAACCTAGAACGGATGACAACCACATGGATGATAACCGCTTCAAATAGTATACTTGGAGAAAGATTCATAAAAAGTGAGTTAATGGTACGAGTGAGGAGAGTTAGTGAGTGAGGAACTTGTTGAGGTGAGTGAAGGAAGGGGCTGACGGAAGCTGTACCCCAGAGAATAATGAATGGATCCTTTATACACACTCGTGGTTCTCTCTTCACTGTGAACGAAGACGAGTCGTAATTCTGCTTTCATCTTGGTGTCGAAAGAACGTGAGTAGGAACCAAACATTATGGTGAGGAAGATGGTTTTGTTCTCACGTCTTTCTTATCTCAGCTATAAAACATAATTACAAGACATAAATGGAAATTTTCTTGTAATGTTATATGTACAGACAGACAGAGAGAGAGAGAGAGAGAGAGAGAGAGAGAGAGAGCAAAATGACAAAGTAGAGATAAAAAGAGTTTAATGGTAAAGTTCTCTCGGGCAGCGTGTCAGTCAGTCAGTACAAGCATACATAGAGCTAACCAACGCAGCTAAAAAAAAAAAAAATCCGGGATCCTTTATGAGGCTTGAATTAGCTAAGACATAAATGTACTAATTGGACATTACCTGTCAAGCTACGTGTAATCTCATGTCCACTAGAAACATAAATATTTACTGGACATTTCCGTAAGTATTAAGAGGTTCTTTCAGGTATATTCCTATTAATTATCCCAGGTATTTTTACAGTCATATTTCCAAGAATATTTCCAGGTATATTTTCCTATATTAATTCAAGTAATTTCCCTCAGATATTTTACCATAGTATTTTCCCAGATATTTTTCCAGGGTGTTCTCCTCCCCAGAGTACGTCAGGAGGTGGGGAGTCAAAACAATAACCTCCCCAGGGCTCAGGAGTCGAGCCTCTCCCCGCCGTTATCTCCCCCGGGGGAGTGAAGCGTCAAACAACAATTCTCTGCTAGACGAGGTAAAGCGGCGCGTGGTGTTGTGGGCGTGGTTGTGGGCGTGACTGTGGGCGTAGCATTGGGTGTGGTTGTGGGAGTGGTTCTGGCTGTGGGTATGACTATGGGCGTGACTGTGGGTGTGGGCGTAGTTGTCTTTGTTGACGTAGCTGTGGGTGTGACTGTGGGTGTGGCTGTGGGCGTAGTTGTCTTTGTTGGCGTAGCTGTGGGCGTGACTGTGGGTGTGGTTGTTGGCGTAGTTGTGGGTGTGCCAAGGTGTCAGATGTTATAGAATACACGTAAGACGCAGTGAGTGTGCGGAGATGTGCTTTTGTAGGAGTGAACTGTGTTGTATATACGTGATCTTGAGGAGTGAATGTGCGTTTTTTTATTAGTTATACGTGTGTACTGAAGTCTGAATGTTGCGTTAGCCTGTGTGTGTACAGATGTGAGCGTATGTATCCACGTGCAATGTTCTGCGGCATTACTTTCTCTCCGTCTGTCTGTCTCTCCTTTATATAGTTATCAGCCGTCATATACACCCCCCTCCCTCCCCCCCTCATCGTAGCCTGAACTGGGTACAGTGTTGATGCTCCACGATATTGGCGGGGGGTCGGTATCATGGGTCCTCCTCCTGTTTGCGGTTTTAATAAATATCCTTCAGTTCTTAATATTCGAGACCTTCTGTTAATACTTCAGTTAAGATAGAAATATTGACAGAGAGAGAGAATTTTGGTTTGTGAAATGGAAACTTTGATCAATACCCATAGAAAATTGCTTCAAATGTGTGTGTGTGTGTGTGTGTGTGTGTGTGTGTGTTATAAGACCATTATTGGAGTATACATTACACGATACAGTCTTAGAAAACTTTGGCATCTTAAGTATATTAAACTTTCCAAGACATGATTTATGATGGAGAATAAATACATGAAGTGAGAGGAAACTTGATGGTGATGGTGGTGATGGTGGTGATGATGTTGGTGGTGATGGTGGTGGTGATGATGGTGGTGGTGGTGGTGATGATGGTGGTGGTGATGATGGTGATGGTTGTAGTGATGGTGATAGTGCTGGTTGTGGTGGTGATGGTAGTGGTGGTGATGATGATGATGATGATGATGATGATGGTGGTGGTGGTGGTGGTGGTGATGGTGGTGGTGGATGGTGGTGATGATAGTGGTGATGATGATGGTGATGATGGTGGTGATGGTGGTGATGGTAGTGGTGGTGATGATAGTGGTGATGGTAGTGGTGATGATGGTGCTGGTTGTGGTGGAGATGGTGGTGGTGGCACGCCAGGCTAACACTTTGTTGTTCTAATTTGTCGTCAAGAAAGTTGAGCTTCGTGAAAAGACTAGACAATTCTCTTTCGTTTTAGTATGGCCAGTTCAATTCTCCCTCTCTTCCTTTCTTTCTTTCTTCCTTCCTTCCCCCATCTCTTTCTTCCTTCTCCTCTCTCTCTTTCTCCCCTCTTCTCTCTTCCTTTCTATCCTCCTTCCTCCTCCTCCTCTCTCTCTTCCTCTTCTCTGTGTATGTGTTTGTATGTCATTTTTATACAACTTATTTTTGATGTGACGAATAAAAACGTTTTCGGTGTATAGAAACGAATCAATGTGTACACCTCTACATCTGTCATCCCATTAATGTAAGACTAATCACTGTGTATTAACGATTATATAATATTTTCCATCAAGACTGAAAGATAAAGCTGGTAAAATTATTGATATTATTCTACTTCAAAATATATACATAGAAAAGTTTAAGTATTGTGTAGGAGAAATTATATAGACTTTGGTTAGGACACCGATCTTATGATACTAACATCACCTGAGATTTAAAGTACCTGTAGTTTATACCAAAATATGTAAATAACATTATATTAAACCCTTGTGTACTTGCCTCTGTGCTAAATAAAATCCTCTGATGTTGACCAAATAAGATGTAAAAAAATAGCCTCAGATTTTGTTATATACTGTAAATTGACAATGCAAAATTCAATTTAAAATAGCATTAAAATAAGAACCATCAAGGCACTAAACTATATAACCAAAGCAATGAGTCATCAGTTCCTCCCTCGCTGCCGTGTCAACAATGGGTGGGTGCCTAGTAGAAGGGGGGGTAGGTTGGGGGGCGTATTGAGTTGGGTGGTGACATAAGGATTGGGTGGTGGCTGGCTGATGGCGGGAGTAATTTCCTTTAGTGTTGACGATGTAAGAGGAGTGTGACAGCCAAGAACCAGCACGTTGACGTCATCTGGAGACCAAACTTTCTAGCAAGTAAAAAAAAAATACTAAACGAGCGAGAATATCCGAATACTCAAGGAATCACGTGAAGAATAGGTACTCTAGTTTATACCCCTAATAAGGCTGTGTTACCTGGGGGGTCAGGTTAAGTTAGGTTTAATTAGGCTAGGTATTAGATTAGGTTATGTGATGTCAGTCAATCAGTCAGTCAGTCACTCAAGTGTGTGTTTACATTTTATCGATGCCAAAGTGAAATGTTTATGGTGTGGTCCTCTGAGTTCATCTTTCTTTTGTCTCTGTCACACACACACACACACACACACACACACACACACTTCTTTTCCTCCCTTTGCCTTCTTTCACCCTCCCTATAACCACCCCTTTCATTCCTTCCATCATCTTTACTTGATCTCCCTTTTCCTTTCTTCCCTCCTTCATATTCTCCCATTCCCACCTTCCAAGCTCCCTTCACTCTCCCTTTTCCATACCTCCCTTTCCTTTGCATCATCCCTTTCTGTTTTCTTCCTTTCTGTATCTTTCCTTTATCTACCCCTCCCCCTTCCCCATTCCTTCCCCTTTTATCTTACCTTCCTTTCCACATTGTCAACATATATTATCGTAATTAATATATTCCTTGGGCCTGGCACCACCCTCTGGATTATTATTATTATGTTACGATAAATAATGTGAGTTATGTGTCGTTAAGTATTAGTAATGGTTAATATAATGTTATGAAATATGTAGGTATAAGATTTTCTCATCACTGTGCAAAAAAAATCTGAAACTAGAATTTTCCCTTTGAAGTTATGGAGTTTGTTATAGTATTTAATAATCTTCAGAAGGCAGAGACTATATTCATTAAACCAAATAGCATCTTGGATTACACCTGTGACTTTCACGTTTTATCTCTTACCTGTAGTTTGAAGGGAAAGTTATATATACAGTTTAAGTCTTTTCATAACTCTCCTTCCAAATAATGATAATGTTTAGTCACTATTATGCAAATTTCTGTCAACAAAAACAAGAAAAAAAAACCGGAAATTGTGAGGAAGTTCAGGATTGAGGCTCTCTCTCTCTCTCTCTCTCTCTCTCTCTCTCTCTCCGACGATTCTTCAGAAAATGTTAAGACAAAAGGATTTGCTGATACTTGGCATCTCAAGACACAAGTTCTGCTTTAAGGCATCTCTTCCCCTCCTCCTCCTCCTCCTCTTCTTATTCCTTCTGCTACCTCCTCCCTGTATCACTTCCTTCTTCATCCCCTTTTACATCCTCCCTTTACCCTCTCCATCATCCTCTCCTCCTTTACCCCTTGCGCTACCTCCTCCCTTTATTTCCTGCTCCGCCTCCTGCTGTCTCCTACTTTTGCCTCCTCCTTCTGCTTCTTCCTCCTTCCTCTACACCCACTAACCTTCATATCCCGCTGCTTCTCCTTCTTTTTCCCATGTTCTTGTTCCTCTCCTTCCTTCTCATCTTCCTCCTCCATCTCCCCTGCTCTTCCTCCTTCCTCCTACACATGATTGATGGCGTTGGTGAAGGTTGAAGATCTATAAAGGCTGCAGACCCAATAGCCTCAGTCCTAGGAGCTTCCAGTCCTAATAGACCCCAGCTCCAATAGATCCCAGTTATATTAGACCTCAGTCCTAATAGCCTCAGCTGGTAATAGTGCTAAGTCCTACCGTACCTCAGTCTTAATAGCGGCGATCTTAATAGTCCACACTCCTAATAGCCCTCAGTCCCATTAGCCACTAGTTGCAATAGCCCCAACTCCACCCTTGATAAGCTCTAGTTCTAATGTGCCCTCCAATGGGTCCTAATAGGTTCTTCTCTAAATAGGCAACAACCATTACCTATTCTGACATAAGCGACCTTAACCAAAAGATTTGGGACCTATTTGGACTGTGCTTATTAGAGCTGTGGCCTATTAGCATCAGACCGCATTTCCTATTTCATCCGTATTACACAAGTGGTCGGCGAACTACACCACACGTCTTATAGCACTTCGAAACAACACCAGAGTCTCATAACACGAAACACAATGTCATCAAACACTTTTATTGTCAAGTACCACAAGAAAATAAATCTCATTTCAGAATCTCATACAAAAACTTATTCAATAATAGTTTAATCCTATAAAACTCAAAGAAAACAAAACAGCAAAAGGAAGACGACAATAAAGGAAAAAGAGGGAAAAGAAGATAGATAATATAAATGAACAGAGAATCAAGGGAATTGGTGATAAAGATGAAGAATTCAAGAAAGTGTTTCACGGAGCACTCAAAGAAGACTATTTGTGTGTCCCAACAGGTTATGCAACACGACCTATGATACACTATAGATGATGGGTAATTTTCTTAGAGTATTGTTTCTAAGTAAAAACCAAATATATGTAAAAATAGGACTATGCTTATTTGTTTTTATACACTTCAATTTACTTATGTCTGTTTCTTGATAATTATTTTATCTTGATTTAATTGTATTTTGTTCTGTTCAGCAATTTAAATTCCTTTTCTTTAACCCAATATTACTTAGTACTAATTAATCAAGTTTTTGAAAAAGAATACAATTACTATTATTATATTTGTCAACATCGATTTTATTAGTAATTGAAAATATATATATACCGTTTTATCATTACCACAGTAAACGGTTCACTTAGCAAGACGAAGGGTAGGGAATCGTGGCCACACCATGCTGGCAAACTGTGTTGTGTTTCCAATTTGGGAGGAACACAGAGAGGGAGACGCACCCGGACTTAATTTGATCCTGAGGCTTGAAACTGAACACAGAAATCCCTCAGACTCTGCCTCTGTCTGTGGATATTGATTCTTAAGAAACCTTTGTCTGTAATTTAGTGAGAGGGATACATCTGTGCTGATGCGACAGGCCTCCTCAGCTCATCAGACAATGAACAGATTTTTATGAGGGGAATACAACGATTCTGAAACTCCTTTTCTTACAATTAACATTATTTACTACAGAATCCACTTCCTGGAAACACATCTCACACATAAGGGGAAATTCATTAGCCCACCATTACTGCCTAAAATGTATGTTGGAGGAGCAATTCAATTTCAATTGTTTATTCCTTGATAGAGGAAGCGGGATCCCAGTGCTGTCACTAGGTACCCCTGTACAATGACACCAGAAGCATCTGGCAAGTGTGACAAGTATATACAGTATAAATATTATAAAGGGGCTTACTAAAGCCTAAAGAAGGAAGGATATTCCTTTAACACATAATCAATATTATTTACAAAATATCTGGCCAGTATGGGGAGGATCATCGTGTCTCCGTCAGGGGGTCGTGGAGTGGTGGTCCAGCAGGCGTCACGGAAGCGTTGTGTGTGGGGACATCTTAGGAGGAGGACATTGGAGGAGCAAACAAACATTTTCCTACTCAATATTTTCATTCACCATCATTTAAAAGGAATTCTCTTCCTGAATCCATATTTGCGGCAGCAGAGAACAGAGGTTTCCCAGCTCCACGTCCGGTTTTCAACAGTCTCTTAAAAAGGAATTTGGCCCACAAACATGACTGACAGCAGGCATTGTGAACATTCACTTAGTAACCGTACGATTCAATCAATATTGTAAACTAATGTAAATTATTTCTTTTCATTTTGATTAATTTTTTTTTCGCTTGAAAAGTTGAACGAGCTGCACAGTATACTATAATGGTTGCCCCTCGTGTAACGAGGATGGCCGGCCCTAGCGCCAACTAGGCGTGAAATTGATTAACTCGAATACGCTGCATAGTTTCAAGCATAGGTTGGATGGATATATGGGCAATAGGGATAGGGTGTATATGGGACTACCCAGTATGGGTCAATAGGCCCGCTGCAGATTCCTCCATTCTTATGTTATATATATATATACATATATACATATATATATACAAATATATATATACAGTATATTCATATATATATACATATATATATACAGTATATATATATATACATATATATATACATATATATATATATATATATATATACATATATATATACATATATATATATATATATATATATATATATATCCATCATCACTATATAACACCACCCATCATAACTATATCTATCAATATCATCACTACATATAACACATCCATCATCACTACATATAACACCATCCATCATCACTACATATAACACCACCCATCATCACTACATATAACATCACCCATCATCACTACATATAACATCCATCCATCATCACTACATACACACCATCCATCATCACTACATATAACATCATCCATCATCTACATATAACATCATCCATCATCACTACATATATAACACCATCCATCATCACTATATATAACACCATCCATCATCACTACATATAACAACATCCATCATTACTACATATAACATCACCCATCATCACTACATATAACATCCTCCATCATCACTACATATAACATCATTCATCATCACTACATATAACATCATACATCATCACTACATATAACAGCATCCATCATCACTACATATAACAAAATCCATCATTACTACATATAACATCATCCATCATCACTACATATAACACCATCCTTCATCACTACATATAACATCCATCAGCACTACAAATAACATCATCCACCATCACTACATTTAACACCATCCATCATCACTACATATAACACCATCCATCATCACTTCATATAACAACATCCATCATCACTACATATAACATCATCCATCATCACTACATATATCATCATCCATCATCACTACATATAACACCATCCATCATCACTACATATAACATCATCCATCACCACTACATACGTATAACACCATCATCATCACTACATATAACATCACCCATCATCACTACATATAACATCACCCATCATCACTACATATAACACCATCCATCATCACTACATATAACACCATCCATCATCACTACATATAACACCATCCATCATCACTACATATAACAACATCCATCATTACTACATATAACATCACCCATCATCACTACATATAACATCCTCCATCATCACTACATATAACATCATTCATCATCACTACATATAACATCATACATCATCACTACATATAACAGCATCCATCATCACTACATATAACAAAATCCATCATTACTACATATAACATCATCCATCATCACTACATATAACACCATCCTTCATCACTACATATAACATCCATCAGCACTACAAATAACATCATCCACCATCACTACATTTAACACCATCCATCATCACTACATATAACACCATCCATCATCACTTCATATAACATCATCCATCATCACTACATATAACATCATCCATCATCACTACATATATCATCATCCATCATCACTACATATAACACCATCCATCATCACTACATATAACATCATCCATCACCACTACAGATCGGTAAAAGTAGTTCGAGATTCTCCTTATAAAGTTTCACTACAACAGCCTCTTACTACATTATTTCTTACACCTCAAACTCTAGTCTTGTGGTCTGGTCCTCCCTGTTATTAGTATTCAAAAATTATGAGTTTCAAGAACAACTCTGCTGAACGGCGACAAGTTAACATGACCAAACAAGAGAAAAGTCGTCCTCTACCACCATCGCTGTCACGCATGAGGGCCCAATGGGTCGAGGAGACGGCACTGGAGACTGTCAGGCTCCAAACTGCCTGTTAGGCATTGTTATTAGCCCTGGGGGTCCACCGTGAAAAAATAGTAGACAATACAAGGTGCAGGTGCGTGTTCCTCACAAGGGGTCAAAGGATGAGCCCATCCTGGTGGAAGGCAAAACAAAACTCTCGTTAAGGAAGCCGCCCTCCACATAAAGGCGATGATTGACGAGGAGAAGGAGCGGCGTCGGGTCACCACCAGTAAGCCGAACGCTCTTCATCCCCAGGCCCTACGGGAAGATCATCGGTCATCGTGGTCAAAATATTAGACCCATTATTCAATCACTGAAAATAAATATCGTATTTCCCAAGAAAAATGACAACAATGATAAAGTTTCCATCACTGGTCTGCCTAATCAGGTGGACCAGGGCATAGAGTCACCTCTTAAGCCTGGTGACCAGATTCCCTATGTCTGGCCTGAGGACATAAGGCCAGACCAGTCTCCTCCACCCACAACCAACCTATATAAAAAAGGACCCTCTCACCACTGGCCTCCACGCGGCAGGGTCTGGAAACTCAGGGATTTATCTCTGGGGCTAACAGTAGCATTTTTTTTTTTATTATTATTATTATTATTATTATTTTATATTTTTGTTTATTATTATTATTATTATTATTATTATTATTATGAGAGAGAGAGAGAGAGATAGGGGTTAGGATGGGCAAGGTGAAGGGGGAAAGAGATACAGGGGGATTTGGGGGATTTTTGAGGGTGAAGGAGAGACGGGGAAGTAAAGGGAAGGAAAGGGGATGATCTAGTGGTCCAAGAAGAAGGTTTTTGGTCCCAAAGTGATATAAAAATAACAATGACGTTTAATTTCGTCACCTTAACCTAACCTAAGTACTCTGACACAGAACTTAAACATGTTGCACTAATGAAGAAATGTTATCGAGTATCTGTCTGTCTATCTGTCTTCGTTTAAATTCTCTAACTTGTTTTATTGTTATTATCTAAATCGGGTTGTGTGTGTCGGATCGGGTTGGTTGGAGTTTTTTTTTAGATCCACACATGACACTTGCTATCCATGCCAAGTTTGGTCCAGATCGGTGAAGTAGTTTCCGAGATTCTCGTGCGGACACAGACAAACAGACAGACTATTCCACCTTTTCCACTTGTAAGAGTACCTCACTTACCTGAGCCCTTTACAACAGTACAGTGTGACATTGTAGGCCCTCTGCCTAAAACTTCTAGAGGGTTTGAATATATATATATATATATATATATATATATATATATATATATATATATATATATATATATATGTGTGTGTGTGTGTGTCCTTGTGATTGTGTGTTTGTGTGCGCGTGTGTGTCCGCACGAGATTCTCGGAAACTACTTTACCGATGTGTAGTGATGATGGATGGTATTATATGTAGTGATGATGGATGGTGTTATATGTAGTGATGATGGATGGTGTTATATGTAGTGATGATGGATGGTATTATATGTAGTGATGATGGATGGTGTTGTATGTAGTGATGATGGATGTTGTTATATGTAGGAATGATGGATAATGTTATATGTAGTGATGATGGATGTTGTTATATGTAGTGATGATGGATGGTGTTATATGTAGTGATGATGGATGGTATTATATGTAGTGATGATGGAAGGTGTTGTTTATAGTGATGATGGATGATGTTATATGTAGGAATGATGGATGATGTTATATGTAGTGATGATGGATGATGTTATATGTAGTGATGATGGATGTTGTTATATGTAGTGATGATGGATGATGTTATATGTAGTGATGATGGATGTTGTTATATGTAGTGATGATGGATGGTGCTGTATGTAGTGATGATGGATGATGTTATATGTAATGATGATGAATGTTGTTATATGTAGGAATGATGGATGATGTTATATGTAGTGATGATGGATGTTGTTATATGTAGTGATGATGGATGGTGTTATATGTAGCGATGATGGATGGTGTTATATGTAGTGATGATGGGTGGTGTTATATGTAGTGATGATTAGACAATAAAATAATAACAGTTTAATGCTAAAAAATATACTTTGCTGTACCGTTGTAGTGAAGAACATGGTGGAACTTACGTACACCGTTAATGAACTATTGATGGACCAAGAAGTTTTGGGGACTGAACAGTGAGACAATGTGGAGCCTCCCGGAAGGTGGCGTCCTTCCGTGGCCTAGGGAATGAGCCACCCTGAGGGTGGCGTTTCTGTAATATATATATATATATATATATATATATATATATATATATATATATATATATATATATATATATATATATATATATATATATATATATATATATTTTTTTTTTTTTAATTTAAAACCATTGTTACAAGTTCGCTTCTGGTTGGATAGTTTGAGTACCTTTGTTATGTCCCCTTTGTTTAGTCCTGACTTCCATTTATACACCTCGATCATATCGCCCCTCACTCTACGTCTCTCGAGTGAATGCAAATTAAGATGCACTGGCTCACCATTACCCTGGAATACGATCCGCAAATCGATTAACATCCAGGCCCCCAATTACTGATGGGTAGACTGAGACAAATGGCCCAAAGAAACTTGTCCATAGTTCCACCTTGACCGAGGATCGAACCCGGGTGAGGCTCGCTTGCGAGGCGAGCATGCTTACCATCACCTGTACTATACCCGTCACATCATGATACTTATTGCATCTAAATATGAACTTTTACTCATATACCTGAAATAGCTTTGGGATGCCGTTAATTAAGGTAACACCTGTTTGGTACTGTTGCTACCTGGGAATTAATATACCTGTACTTATACCTGATTAAGTACTCGTGCTGATATATCTGAATAAACTTTGCGAAACTGGATTTTTTTTTCACGTGATGAAGTGAATCATCTACAGGTGATTCAGAGGTCAAATTATCTCAGGGAACATAAAGACCAGTGAACAAACAAGATCATTATCGGAGAGGGAAGGCGAAGCAGCGAATGTATGTGAATGAAGCAAATGAAAGGAAGAGCGGGAGGAAGGTAAACAACGGGGAAGTGAAGAAAGAGAAGGAGACAATAGAGGTGGAGGAGGAAGAGATGAAGAGGAGGAGATGAAGAGAAGTAAAGAAGATTAAGTAGTAAGACGAGAAGAGGAGGATTATAAGGAGGAGGAGGAGGAGGAGGAGGAGGAGGAGGAGGAGGACTCCAACAAGGGTATCGGCACCTCCTGGATAATGACAAGCTAATTAAATATGAAATGTAGACAGACAGACAAACAGACAGACAGACCGAGAGAGACAGAGAAATGGAGAGGCAAAATAACAAACAGAACAACACACTACCAATAAAATAGTTCCTCCTGCTGTCAAAGTGCCAAGAAATATTCATTAGTCTCCCCTCTATACCCTGACTGGCGGCTAAGTTCTTAACCTTCCCTGTCGCCTTTTTCGGTGTTTGGAGGAGAATGTGATAATGTCGCTGCCGTTATGTCTTGTAATATTTGATGGTATGTGTGTAATGCATATAATTATGTACTTCACAGTTTGGTACAGGGTAATTACATTGTTAGAGGTGTAAGTTTAATTGTATGTGGTTTGTGTGCGTGTATATGTGGTCTATATAAGAGTTCTGTATTTGGCGTTCTGGCGTTACAGTTAAGCTTACGTCTATTGTGACAGAGAAGAGCGAATGTTAATAATCATCATTTCTATGTGTGATAATTTGCATAAGTTTGTCTGTTGTTTCTCATTATTTTTCCACTCTCCTCTCCGCCTTTATTATAAAGTATTTCAATTTCGAATTATTTCTTTTTATGTATATTGAATAATTATGCACTATTCCGTATATCTAAGGAGGCAATACTAAGCAACACTGACTTGAATCCATAGAAACATAATGTGTTTCTTGACTCACAACAAACCAGTGTCCTTGAGGTCATTTGTATTTCTTTACGTAAGTGTTACGCAGTTTTGTGTCTCCCTTATTGTGCCATATCTATGACATGTGTTGCGCGTATGGGATATTCGTGTCTGTGTCGCATTGTTTCATAATATTAAGTCGTGTCTGTGTTACCTTGGCACGTATTGGATATACCTTGGAACACATAATAAGATCGCCTCCTCCCTCACGTCTCACGCCTCCTCCCTTACGCCTCACGCCTCTTCCCTCACCTCACACCTCACGCCTCCTCCCTCACGCCTCTTCCCTCACACCTCACGCCTCCTCCCTCACGCCTCTTCCCTCACGCCGCTTCCCTCACACCTCACGCCTCCTCCCTCACGCCTCTTCCCTCACGCCTCCTCCCTCACGCCTCACGCCTCATCACACTAGGCCATCGTAGTCCCAGGAGACAGACCAACACCACATCTCATCTCACCCCTTGACAACCACCAGACGCCGCCGCAGTGATAAGATGCTCAGAGACTAGATTATTGTTCCAACGACTGTTCCAGCTGTTTATCTTGGGCACATTATGAGAGCAGCTGCTGCACACTGCTGACGATGTGTACCCGAGAGGCGACTGTGAAGTGCAAGGGCCATGCTGACATGATAATGGTCGTTCACAACCATCAACAACAGTTCAGAATTTAATAGTGTTGGGATGTAGTCGAGTTTGTATGTACTGTATATTAGATGTGTGTGTTCCGAAGAGAGTTATTTGATCTGTCTACCAGTGTTTATTAGTGTTCCTGTTATCAGAATATTTAAGGTGTTTGTTATTCGTTTCCTGTTACCACTATACTGAACATCATCGTTATTAAATGATATTCGCAACTTACAATATAGTTTACAGTAGGTCTATTCCCGCTGATAATTTTAGTCCGTTATAATAAGTTAATATTCCCAAGTATTAGTATCGCTCGGTCTTCGATATTCATTAAATTCTTGTAATCAATAATGAAGGCTTTCGATAATTATTCACTTTCACCAATAATAAAATAATCTAACTCTTCTTTACTCATTAATAAACAGCAATATGAATAAATCTCAAGCCTCATTGTCTAACATCCCAATAACATTTACATATCGTCAGACACCAATAAACTACGTTCCCTCATAAAGAAAAGCCTAAATAAACACAAGAGATGAACTTTAAATAATGTAAACACAACAATTTGATCTATAAAAGCATTCAATATTTCGAATGTCATTATACTCCTGTCGCTAGATGGTGTGAACGACGTATTTCCTCCAGACAAAAGAACCCACATCAAAGCTGCTTACATTGCATATGTATCTCAAAATCGTCAGAAGAATTAGGGGTAATCTGAGGCTTCGTTCACCAGCGTAGACCCGCGCCTCGCCTTAGCAACTGGTACGCTTGTCTGAGTTGCCACGGTTGCTAGGTGCAGAATATAAGAGGAAGGAAGTTTTTGTTTATGGTAAATAAGTCAAATTTTTCTCTTTACAAACAAATCCTTTCTTATTACCCTTTTTTATATTCTTTTTAGTCTAATTATTCAACTTTGATAAACCTTTTGCACACTGACAACTTAATCATTGTTAAACGTGTGTGAATCCTTGTAAAATAATCTTGATACTCTTTATTCCGCCCAACAAAAACTTTTTTTTCGTGGTTTCCTTCTTTTCAACCTTTAATAACTCAACTTTTATCTTCTAGGATATTTTTATATGGCTCTTATTTTTACCTTTTTTTATACTCTGGTTTATCATTTTGTTCACCTTACAAGTATATCTGTTATTGTTCTAACTTGTTAATTTATTCAACACTTTCACTCTGTTTCCGATGTTTTTTCTCGATATTCTTCGTTCTTTTTTTCCGATCCTTTCCGTCCTTTTTCCTATCCCTTTTCCACTCTGTTTCCGCCGTGTTTCCGCCGAGTTTCCGCCGAGTTTCCGCCGTGTTAGCTTTTTCAAACAGTCGCCTCGTCACCCTCTGGTCCCCTCTTGAGCCACGAGCCAGCAGGCCTCTTATGGTAATAATCTCTCCTTAGGAAGTCCTCCCCTCCCAGGCGGCCTCTCTCTCTCTCTCTCTCTCTCTCTCTCTCTCTCTCTCTCTCTCTCCCTCTTGCCCACTGAACGTCTCCCCTCACTCAGCCCAGCACCTCTCACCAAGCTTCTCAACTTCCTCGCCTTCCTTCCTCTCCCCTCATCCCTCACCCCCTTCCACTCCTACCTTTTCTTCTTCCTTTCCCTCGTATTCCTCTCCCCTCTTCTTCGTTCTCCTCCCTCTACACTCCCTTTCCTCCCCCCTGTACCTAACTATCTTCTCATCTTCCTTCCTCAACTCCCTCTCCCTCTTTCTCCAATCCTTTCCTTCCCTCTCCTCTCTCCCCTCCACAGCTTTACTTTCCCCTCCTTCCCTCTCTCCTCTCTTCCTCTCCTCCCCTCCCTCCTCCCATTCCCTCCTTTCCTCTCCTTTCTCTCCCCCCTTCCCTCTCCCTCTCTTCCTCTCCCTCCTCCTCATTCCCTCCTTTCCTCCTCCTTTCCCTCCTTTCTTCTCCCCTTCCCTCCTATCGTCTTCTCCCCTCCTCTCTCTCACCAATCTTCTCAACTCTCTCCAGCTCTCTTAAGAACCTGTTATTCCTCCTTTCAGCCCATTTGGAGAATTTTAAGGCTTTCTTTAACTGTATGTTTGTCTCTCTCTTTCTCTATCTTTCTCTCTCTCATTATTTCTCTGACTTTCTATCTCACGTTTATTCTGCCTGTGTCTCCATGTCTTTTATTCTCAGTGTGTCTTTCTCTTATTATTCTCTTCTCCTCTCTATACCTGTTTGTCTCAGGCCTCTCTCACCCATATGCGTATCTCTCTTTCTTTCTCTCTATCTATCTACCCCTTCTTATTTATCAATCTATCTCTTTAGCATTATTTATCTACATTACATATATTCTCTTTCTCCCTTATTCTCTATCAATCCTTACAAGTAAAAAAAATAAATAAACCCCACATACGTTGTAATTTATTTAATACCATCATAAAAAACTCATATCTTTGAGGGGTAACTTAATGAAAACAAATGATGGTATTTTTCCCCCCATGTACAGGGAGAGTTTATCAAGTAATCTGAGGCGTTATGTTGGCTTCCTGACGGTGGTTGTGACGGAGGGGTGACGGAGGGTGTTATGATGAAGAAGGGGAGAGGGGAAGGCAATGTTGTGGAAGAGGGACGGAGGAAGGAAGGGTGGAAGGGAAGGAAGGTGTTTAGATGAGGGACATTGTCGTGGAAGAGGGAGGGAAGGAGTGCCAGGGGGGGAGGGAGGGAGGATGATATGGTATTATAGAAGAAATTAAATAAGAGAAGGAGACAGTGTTAGGAAATATGAAGAGAGAGAGAAAGACAGAGAGAGAGCGAGAGAGAGAGAAAGACAGAGAGAGAGAGAGAGAGAGAGAGAGATCTTGTCATGCAGAAAGCAAAATGAAATAGTTCACTGAAGGAAGTGGGAGACGAGGAGGCCATAGGGAGAACAAAGAAAGAGAAATATGAGAGAAACAGTGAGAAAGATAAGAAATAGACGTAGGAAGAAGGTAAATATATAATTAGGGGGATAAGGAAGGTATATAATCTTGGAGAAGAGTCTTAGCGAGTGAATTATAGAGAGTTATTTTCTCTACTTAATGAAGAAACGACTCAAGGTGACGATATACTGTAAATAAACAAACTCACAATTAAGCAGATGTAGAAAAAAAAAATATATAACGTTATGTATATTATATTGAGCAGTGTGTGTTGGAAATATCAGAAAATACCGAAAGATTCCAGGCATGAACCCGAGACCGCCTCCTCCACAGCAGCCAATCACAATGCTTTATTTTGTTTACACTGAGACGCGCTCTGGTACAAACGTTTTAGGACGCTTTATCTCACCAGAAGAATGATATTTACGTATACGTGTTGCAAAAAAATATAGAACGAGGATATTGTTTAAATAATCTCTTCAGACGTTGGATCAGGGTATATAAAAGCAGAGGGGGAAATATCAGATCAGGATGAAAAACGATTACCTTGGTGATGGGCGACCCAGTATAGGCAGGCAGGCTGTGTTATTGATCCACTCCCAAGCTCCCAAGTCTCTCAAGATTGATGCCATTAGGAAATTTCCGGTCCCTAACGCAGCGAAGGAATTACACCCATTTTGGCAAGATGAGGAGGATGGTGTAGGAGGCTCCTCGGTAAAGCCTCAGAGGAGGGTTTAAGCCTCTTATCAGATCAGGCTCGGGGAGAGAGTCTAATAATGATGGTACAGACTAAGTGTATGACTGGAGAAGAGACGTGTTCAGGTTGGTTGATAAGTTCACTCTTTTGTGTAATTGAGTTTGTAATATTGACCTTACCACTGGATCTGAACTGCTTAATTTATGAGAGGGGATGGTTCAGTGTCAACAAATTCGTCTTCCGTTCGGGAGGCCCGGGTTCGATTCCAGTCTGGAGAGGTTTTTCATCTTCATTGTACGACTCGCAATAAATTTCTCTCCTCTGAACTACTCCAGTTTATAACACACGCACTCGCACACTACATCCCTGACCACCGTAGGCTCAAGACCTATTCAGGCACTGCAATGTTCAGCCCATTCCCCAAGTCCCTCTCCCCGACCCATCCTCACCACCGGGATATCAACATAATCAAAAGTGACAATTTCGTTTCGGAAAGAAGTGGAACCAGTGTTGAACAGTTATGAACAGTGTTTAGCCAATGAACTCAGCACTAGACAGTACCAGTGAGAGCCGTGACCCGCCAGTGAGATAAGCACCCCTGGGAACTGACCGCCATCTTCTGACAAGGAGGTGCTAATCAGTCCACCCTGGGAACAACAGTGGGTCGGCTTCACACCCAGTAGGGTGGGGTACTGTGACACCACCCCACACCACCCGGAGTCCCCATGACCACGTGAGGTCCTTCATATCAACACCCGAGGACAAGTTACTACACCACGTGAACACCACACCACCTGGTGTCTCCATGACCAGTCCAGGCCGGGGCCATCGACTGTAAACTATAATAATTTGTATGTTCAATTCATGTTCCTTCTTCTTTCAGTAATGAAAGCTTTTGTTAAACGACCCACCCACCCCATGTCTTTGTATGTATTAAGTCATTTTTGTCTAGTGTATATTATTATTATTATTATTATTATTATTATTACGCACACACTAACAGATCAAATACTAACAAAGCTACAGTACAGTAGACAGACTTTATGAATACAAAATTATACGAATTAAACTATTATGGTGAAGACACTGATTGAGAAGCAACTCGCGCAGGTAGTAGTAGTATAGGACTGAGTTATTATGAGTGGATAAACTTAATAGAAAATGGGAGTAAAAGGAGCCATAGTAAAAGCTATTATATTGTGATAATTTACTCATAAAAGTGAAAAATCACTGTAAGGAGTAGTGGTTGTGAAAGGGAAGCTCTGTGTATGAAAACGGGATTGATTACATAAAACGAGGAATGAGAATGTATGGAATGTATTGAGGTTAAGAGAGACTCAGATATCATGAACGTAAAGTTGTATGAATGAAGATGAGGTCACGCGTTGTGTTGCTATGGCGTGGATGTTATGAATGGGCAGCTGTTGAATGAAAACGGGATTGTATATGTAAATATTATGAATGGGTGGTTATATGAATGAAGATGACCTCACCTCGTGTTTACTATGGCGTGTAAATGTGCTGTAATGTACACCTCGAAATCTTATCCGAGTTTTTGTACTAGAACTGAGGGAGGGTTAGGTTAGGTTAGGTTAGATTAGGGTTATGTTAGGTTACGTTGCGTTACATGATGTCAGGTTATGTTAAGTGGTAGATTAAGATAAACTACGTTACGGTACGTTACTTTATATTAAGTTAGGGGCTACGTTACGTTATGTTACATTACGTTACTTTGTACTGTGTTCCGTTATGTCAGGGTTATGTTAGATTCCGGATCCTGTCAGGGGGTGGGTTAGGCCCGGTGTAGAGTGGGGAGCGGACAGGCTGCTTCCTGCTTCCTGCTCGAGGTTTGGTCCCACCAGCTCGTGATCCTGTGTATGATATCAGTGGTGACCCCTACATGACCAGAACATCATTGCTCTTACTTTATTTATTACTGATTATCACTCTATTTATTATCATTAGTGTCATTATAATTTCTTTTTACTGTATTCATTATTATTGTTGAGATTTACGTTAAGGAAACTAGTACATACATGCATACAAGATCGTATTTAAGTCTGTAATCCCTATATGTGAAGAATGATGAGACGTAATCATTTTTTGGGGGAACAATCACGATTTGTTAGGTTAACGATAAAACACACAGACACCATGATATAAAGTTGGGAGAAATACACACGGAGTTAGAAGAGAACTAGACGTGTGTGTGTATTAAGTGTCAGAGCAACTCAGTACCGTCAATACCACACACGAGGGGTCAGTACCAGCTCAGTAGGTTACACGTTTTCAAGGAGACAACAGAGCAGCTATTTACTCCTCTTCTAATTTCATGTACGGTGGTTTAAGGTAAAAAAAATAAACCTCAAAAACAGAAGGAAATACTAAGAGATGGGTGAAGCTGATGCAACAAAATATGTAAAACGCGACAAGAGGGAAAAAGTTTGAAAGTACGAATAAAAGCAATCTGTGTTTAGTTTCTTATCTCTCCTTATGCAAAATATAGAAACTTTATCTCTAGCTTCCTCCTTAATTTATAACACTTCATGTCAGTTCATTGTGAGGAGGTCCTGTGAGGAAAATAAGTGGTATGCAAAGGTTGGTTGCTATTGGTCGACGTCATACTGAAGTAAGTTATGGAATGATTGGCTCCTATTGGTCGACGGCAAGCTGAAGTAAGCTATGGAATGGTTGGCTGCTATTGGTCGACGTCAAGCTGAAGTAAGCGAATCAACAGACGGAGGTTCCTGTCGCTGACGATAGAAATCACGATTCATTTCACCTGACAACAGTAATCTGAATTCAAAGACGAGAATCGGGAAAAAGAATTTTGCCTTTTTGAGTTAGGAAAATTATCTTGAAAATCCAGACTCATGATATTATTTATGTTAGAGAATGGCTTATATAAAGATTTGAACTGAAGAATAAGAGTATTTCTTGAAGACAAATACATAATAGTATTTCTAGCCGTATTAGAATGACATAGTCGAAAAGAAACGTTGACATTAATGTATGCAGTTCTGAATTTTTTTTTTTTTAGGGTGAGCCGAGAAGAGAAGGGTGAAGACAGAACGTGACTAAGATAAGACAGCTAAAGGAAAACATTCGTGGTTGAGAGGTTTAGAACGTTTGTCTGGGTAAGTTATGTAAAGCTAAGGGAAACACGGGTGAAGGTAGAATGATTTTAACAGACGAGAGACAATGATGAAGGAAGATTGATTTTTAACTCAAGAGGAAGAGTGGTGAAGGTAGAATGATTGAGGACGAGGGGAGAACGTTTGTTATATGGCAAGATGAAGAGAATAAGAGCTGAAAGCCACGCGAGGGTTGAGTTGAAGCCTCTCGCAGGAAGCCGAGACAGACAGACAGACAGAGAGACAGCGGGACAGAGAGAAAGATAGACAGAGATCAACAGAAAGAGAGAAACAGAGAGAAGAAATTGTTGGATTAAATCATAAGACAATTCTTTTCCTACTCTCTCTCTCTCTCTCTCTCTCTCTCTCTCTCTCTCTCTCTCTCTCTCTCTCTCTCTCTCCTCCAGGAAAGTGACCTTCTTGCATCGATAAATTTCCTCGTAAAGAAAGGTCGAATTCCAGCTGTCTCGTTGAGGAAATAAACTGAGCTTGGAAGAGAAAGAGAGCGAGAGAAAGAGATAGAAAGGATACTCAGATAGATTAAAGTGATAATTGAAAAGATAGACAATCGATAGACAGAGAGTGAGATGGACAAATAAATAAATAGATAAATAAGAACAGACAGACAGACAGACAGACAGACAGACAGACAGACAGACAGACAGACAGACAGATACCCCTTCACTCTTTTGTTTACTTTCTGTGTACAAGAGATCCATACGCCTGGCTTCCCGTTAAGAACAAGGAGGCTTCACGACCCTGAATACTGAGACTCGCTTCATCACGAGGCAGTATGGTCGACACTGCACTCGACCGTCTTCAAATCCCCAACTGAAGTAAAGTCC
Organism: Homarus americanus; assembly: GCF_018991925.1. NCBI lineage: Eukaryota > Metazoa > Arthropoda > Malacostraca > Decapoda > Nephropidae > Homarus > Homarus americanus. The sequence continues at coordinate 970,532 of NW_024737042.1, read as the reverse complement.
TCTGGTGTGTGTGTGTGTGTGTGTGTGTCGAACCAGCGACCTTTAGGATAGGATGCGAGAACTGTATATACTCAGCCACCCTTACCTCTCTCGGTTTATATATTTATTAACCAGTGCTCAGACGCTGTGAATATAGATAGTCAAGGGTGCAGCAAACTGTTAAAAGAGCCGAGAGCAGAGATAAGCAGAGATGAAGAAGACTGACAGACAGACGTAAACAAACAAACAGAGGTACAGCAGATTGATAGAAATTGTGCAGAGAGACACAAAGGTGCAGCAGAGTGAGGTAACGTGAGCAACAGACCACGAAATAACTTATCACACGACGGAAACTCTCTCTCTCTCTCTCTCTCTCTCTCTCTCTCTCTCTCTCTCTCTCTCTCGCTCGCTCTCTGCCTCGCTTGCCTCGCTTGCCTCCCTTTCTCTCTCTCTCTCTTTCTTGCCTTTTCACCTTCCATCTGAGAGGTTATGGTGTGAGAAGATCGCAAATTCCTTTAGAGATGTGAGTGTGTGTGTGTGTGTTGGGTGACCTTGGAGGATGAAGCTGTGTGGAAACTCGCATAATCCCTTTCCTTCTCTGTATAGCGCATACGTGTGTGTGTGTGTGTGTGTGTGTTTTATGCAGCAATTGTAGAGGAAAATATTTTTACCTGTGCTTGATATATAATGTACACAAGCCTCGGTGACTGTGCTGCCGCTGATGGAAAAACACTTTGAGAGACGATCTTCCTGTCAACACGCATAACCAACTTTAATTCCTTACAACAGATTTTGATCCTTCAGATGATGATCTTATAAATCTCAGATCGAGGCATTCACCCCTTTTCAGCTGTCTCTGTGAGGTACTGAGGGAAATAAACCAAGAATCCCACACTAGAGGAGTAAGGAACCATGAATATTTGACGATATGTTCCCCAAAGAGCAGTCTGCTACGTGGTTCACCTCAAGAGTGTTAGCCCTGGTACGTCCCTCAGCCTCCCTTCTCACTATAGTACCTGGTGGAAGTTATCGTACTCTTGACGCCATGGGGTTAAGTTATCGTATTCATGGGTTACAACAGTTAAATTGTTATACTTATCATAAACAAATAGAAAAAATGATCATATTTATACAACAAAGGTGGTATGTAGGTTATCGTGAATATATTAAAGTTACGTCTCTGAGAAATAAAATGAGTTTGTTGTACTTATTTGTATATATAGAGGAAGTTAATCTATCGTGTATATAAAGTCATTTTGAACAAGTAGGATAATGTTGTTATTGTAGTGTTTAAGTATATATATTATATTTTTTTTACTGGTAATAGGGGAAGCTATATTGTGTTAGTCAGGTAGTTATCGTATTCACTAAGACATTCAATCACAGTGCCTGGCCTTAGATATCATACTGACAGGGTTAAAATGACGTACTTAAAGGCATTAATTGTCGTACTTTCACTCATCCTAATAAGAATATTGCTTTCACTCTTTAAACAAACTATACACCTTTCACTCTAACTTTCTCATCTTAGCCTATTGGTCATCTTTCTCTGGTAGTTGACTATGCTCTTTTAGTCAAACGTTCTATAGTCATTTCTGTTTATGACTTAGAGAAAGACATATCACAACAATTTTGAGTCTTCTTCCATACGTCTTCAAGTGTCATTATCCCATGTGTTAATGTAACCCTTAATAGTCCTTGTAACTCAGACGGGGTGTCGTTAAGGCCTTAAATTGGTCCTATTAAGAGCCATTTCTTGAGGCTTACGACATAGTTTATATATCAAATGAGTAACTGATGATTAGTTAAATGAATTGTCTATGTGGTTCTCTCTATTTCACACACACACACACACACACACACACACACACAATAACCTACCATTAAAACAAAACTACAAAAATTAATAATCCTTCAAGTCAGGTAAACTAGTAATGAAATAAGATAAACAAGTCCCTTAGAGTTTCTTGCAAGGATTCTCGTATGTCCAATGATTGTCCATCGTCTTCTGTATAATATTTCCATAATTGGGAATTTAAATAACGTATCTAACCAATGGATAAAGTCTTTGCCCAAGTCTGTCGCCATTTTGGGTGTCATCTGTCTGCCGTAGCACAAGAAGACAAATGATGATGATAATAATAATAATAATAATAATAATAATAATAATAATAATAATAATAATAATAATAATAATAATAATAATAATAATAATAATAATAATAATAATAATAATAATAATAATAATAATAATATTAATAATATTAATAATATTAATAATGATAATAATGATAATAATGATAATAATGATAATAATAATAATAATAATAATAATAATAATACATCATATTTAAAATCACCTCATGGAACAGGCATTTTAAAAACATCCGAAGTAATATTTCAGAGTAACTGAATCTCTTGATGGAGCTAACGGGTCTGAAAAATCCACCTCCACTTGGAATAATGATTCAGAACAACTTGACGTCAGAAACTAATATTTATAAGCTGCCTGGACAGCCATAAATAATATTTTATGAACATTTGGACCGCCTGAAGCATATCAGACAGATATATCGGAATAAATATCTCAAAGCCCGAGGCTAAGACACTTCCATTTCAGAATTTTTTTATAACAACTCTGAAGACAAACTCACCATCAGCCTAAAAATATTCTTGAAAACGCTTTACTAAATCCTCACCCCATACTCGTACGTGACCTGGAGTTAGTTCAGGGGGCTCTCCTCTCCCCGTTGTAGTGTGATGTGTTTGTCGAGCCCACCATGATATATATATATATATATATATATATATATATATATATATATATATATATATATATATATATATATATATATATATATATATATATATATATATATATATATATATATATATATATATTGTACTGTATACACTGACTATATGTTTATATCTTCATTGTTTAGCATTAGAGAGGTTTAAGACTCGGCTGTTAGTTCGTAAAGCAAGAGACATGTGGTCGTTTATACACACACACACACACACTAACTATCTCTTTCATTCGTATGCATTCATCCAAGACAGCACATCAAGAGATAGATGCACACAACTCCTACTAGCTCGCTCTCTCTCTCTCTCTCTCTCTCTCTCTCCCACACACAGTCTCATCACAGGGGCAGCAGGTCGGGGCTTCTGGCCGCCGTCCAACTTGTTCCATCACAAAAAATTAATAAAAAAAACAACTTGCCTCAGCTGGTGTATTGTTGAAGACAATATATTATTTTTTTCTCCTTTAACTTCTTTTCTCTCCTCTGTTCCCTCTTTTCGCCCAGTCTTTCTCCCTTTCTCTAAATCTTATCATTCTTTATTAAGTTTGCTTATTGTTACTATTATCACCTGGGAAGCGTCAACCAAGTGTGATAAAGCTCTCGATTCTCGTTCTAATGTAACACTGATTGGCGTCCAGGATGTCCCCAGTTCCCAGAAATGGGGTACCTTACTTTATAATTGGGGAAGTAATGGCGGTCGAGTGCAGTGCCGGCCTCACTGTATCTTGTGTATCGAGGGCTTAGTGTGCAGTACGCTGTATCCACACTCCTCCTAATGGGTCATCAAGCCTCGGGGACCATTCTTATGGGAAAGAAGGTGTCAGTGTCTCTCTTTTGAACTGCCCTTAAGGTCGTGCACAGGGCCATAAAACCTCTCTCGCCCTAGTCTGGATCAGCGGTCATATAAGGTGGCTTGACTGGACCTGAGGGAGGCAAGAAGGTCCCCCACCGACTGACCGACAGAGATATCCGAGAGAGAGAGTGAGTGAGAGAGAGAGAGAGAGAGAGAGAGAGAGAGGGGGGGCGGGGCTCGTTTACTGTCGTCAGGAGAGGGAAGACATAACGGTTGTCCGTCTTTCCGTCTATAGTCATAATTAGCGTCACACATCTGAACACCAATCAGCGTATGCAAGGCTGGGTGACTCAGCTTGGCACACAGTGTATGTAAAAATATGGTTTAGCTTTGTTATGTTCGTCCAAGCTTAAGTCCGTTCAAGCTCAAGCGTAAGTCCGTTCATGTATAAGTCTGTCGAAGCATAAGCCCGTGCAGAGTAAGTCCGTCCAAGTGAAAGTCCATCTATTCCTTTATAAAAATCAATCTTTCCCGCTTATTTATGACGGAATTTCACGTAATTTAGCACAGATGGTGTAGGTGGAGGGATGGTGTGCACTGCCCCTCCACCGACCCTGTGTTATTTAATAAGAGACGAACTCGCGTGTGGAGGAACGATGTACCAACGTCAAACGACTCTTGTTATTAGTGGCAATGACTCACACTTTCTCTCTCAACTTTCTATGTTTCTTTTTTTTTTACTAGTACGACGGATACTTTCTCTCTCTCGAGTGACACTTTCCACCAAGTTGACAAATAAGGAGAGAGAGAGAGAGAGAGAGAGAGAGAGAGAGAGAGAGAGAGAGAGAGTAATTGTCAAAAGGTTTTCACTGTTATGTTAACTGCATCAATACCTTAGGCAAGGATTTATAGTAGCGACTCTTGTTACTAAAGGTCAAAGGTCAGTTAATGAGAAACTGTCACTTATACACCTCTTCAAAAAGTGGACTTCATATAATGCATTCTAAGATAGCGTATTTAACGAAAGAGAACCTGAACTCTAGGGTATAATAAAAGTGACGTCAGTAACTAAGATGACGTCATTAACTTAGATGACGTCATTAACTTAGATGACGTCATTAACTTAGATGACGTCATTAACTTATGAGCCTTTGAGAACCTGAGCCCCAGAAAGCCTTAAAGTCCTCTGTCATTAGTGTCTTTATTCATATATCAACATTTATAAATCTCTAAATTAAAATAAGTGAAAGTTCTTCCCTGAGGCGATGTGTTTACCCCACTCAAGTTTATAAATAAAACACGAAACGAGAAAAAAAAAAAATATGTTTCCCACTCGTGCAAGAACTGAGTTGGAATTGTGACACACACACACACACACACACACACACTTTATGAACTGTGTATTTTGTCATCAGTCAGTAAGCCGGATCAACAGTTACTTTGGGTGAGAGTCATTGACGTTGATAAGTGATTACTCTCCTGACTGGCTCAACCATTACCCAGAGGTCGTTTCCATGTTTATTTTTAACCCCTTTTAGAATGGAGGTCAAAGGGTGGGGGTGAGGTGATTGGTGGGGTAGGGAGGGGTTTTAAGGGGGGGTTAAGAGTAAGAATTGAGGTGGCTAGGGAAAAGTTTGTGTAGGTTGACGGGGTTGAGGAAGTGTTGAAGAAGGAGTTAAGTGGTTTTTTGTGATAAATAATGTTAGAAGAGAATGAAATAGTAACTAAATATAAGGAATACAGAGAGAGAGAGAGAGAGAGAGAGAGAGAGAGAGAGAGAGAGAGAGAGTCCACACACACACTTCCATAATTTCTTCCCTTCCTTTAACAAATAAAATAAGAGTTACTTTCTTTTTCTACACAGTATTTCGAGCTATTGTTTATCTTTCTCCTTGTCTCCCCTCCATCCCCACCTCTTTTAGTGCCAATAGTGTCTGGTCATCTTCATCCCCAGAGCAGTAAAGTAGAATCATAAATCCAGGTTATTTGGACGATGGATTTGGACCAGGGGTGTCACTATTTACCAGATCCGGAACCTAACCTAACCTCACTTAACGTGCCCTAGCTTAACATGGCCTAACTTAACGTAACCTAACCTAACCTGGCTATAATTAAGTTAACCGACCTTAGCGTAGCCTAACTTAACCTGGCTTTACTTTACCTAACCTAACTTAACCTGATTTTACTTAACTGAAGCTGACTTAACCCAACCAAACCAAACCTTTCCCCAAACTCGACTAACTTCTAACTAAACCAAATCTGATGTTTGGGTCCAGAGATTCGGATCCTGTTCTCGATTCACATACAGTACACGATCCGGATAAAAAATGTTGAGCGCTTGCAGGTCCTCAGGTTGGGCGTGAACACAGATGACCAGCACGGAGCATTTAAGGTATCCGGCCAGCATGTCAAGTAGTGGTGATATCGCGGCTGTTTTCTTGGTTATCGGCTTTGGTTCATCAAGGGTACCAGTTGGCAGTTTGAGTTCCTTGAGAAGAGTTTCCTCATGATTCAGTCTTTCAACAGTCTAGTGAAAGGAGAGTCGGGGTTTTGGCTGTTTTCATGCCGAAGGAACAAGAATTTCCATTGTGGGGAGGACATGAGAGGACAATTATCAGCATGAGATACAAGTAAAGCATCCTAGACCGGGATATCACCCTGCTAGAGAATGGGGGAGTGGTCCAGGGTAGAATTTGAGTGGCTCAGCTGGAGAGAAGAAATCTGGTATGTGTCCAGGAGGAGGGGAGCCGTACACTGCGTCTTTGCACACACAAGCACAGCTCCAACACACACAAGCACAGCTCCAACACACACAAGCACAGCTCCAACACACACAAACACAGCTCCAACACACGGATACTCTCTCAGTATTATTGTGTCACCCAACATGAATCTGGTGCACGAGTAACTTGTCAGTGAGACAGTCAGCGGTGGTTCGCTAGTTTAGTGTGGTGGTTGAGGAGACACCTGGGCAGCAATGTCATCTAGAGAGTCGAGCTGCTCCTACAACTGATGAAGAGGAGAAGCCATTTTGACCATAGATTAATTATCCATATGGGCTAAGAGAATCCAAGCTTGAAGGACATATGTCGCCAGGTCAGGTTGAGCTCAATTTGAGGAACTTTGAAAGATTCACTCGTAACTGATCACCAACACTAGATAATGGCACCGCATTTTACACAGGTGTTCACTAAACCTTCGTGCACCATTATTGTCACCTACAGCACCACATGAGCCATACGAACACCATAACCCGTGTAAATGCTGAACACGGAACATTGGCAGTTAACGTTGGTGCTTCCCTCCATGTACAGGTAAACAGTCAGTCAAGTGAACAGAGAGAAAGATAAGAAAAAGAGAGAGAAAAAGAGAAACAGCGAGAGACAAACAAGCTGACAGACAAGAACAGAGAAGATAAGAAAAGGCAAAGAGAAAGAGTGAGACAGACATTACCATAACAAACAAATTCTCATTCAACACGTTCTCACAGTTTTTAGTTGAACGATACAGGTGTGTCAACATGTGTAAAACTTCTTTCACAATTCCCATGAATAAATAATTTGCAACTGTAAACTTTTACATCGATAGCAGTGTAAATAAGCCGCCAGGGAAGAATTATTCATATCTCACGTCAGTCAGTCAAATAGTGACAATTTTATCAGTCAATACGTTTCTCTCCTACACCAGAACGAAGGTAATATCTAACCATACTTATATAAACCCTGGAAGCAAAAATTGTCGAAATAAAATATACAGAATGAATGAATTTATTTCCGTGTTTTTATGAAGGGAAATATTAAGAAAAAAAAACTCCTTTCTTCAAGAGCACAAATATACACAGTCACCTCTTAGCATCAGTGACCTTGACCTCTGACCCGAAGACTTCCTCTAACACACACGACACAAGGGTTAAAGAGATACCGGTTCTATTTCTTCCAGAATTAGAACACCACAAGATAAAACACAACACCACAAGATAAAACACAACACCACAAGATAAAACACAACACCACAAGATAAAACACAACACCACAAGATAAAACACAACACCACATGATAAAACACAACACCACAAGATAAAACACAACACCACAAGATAAAACACAACACCACATGATATAACACAACACCACATGATATAACACAACACCACATGATAAAACACAACACCACAAGATAAAACAAAACACCACATGATAAAACACAACACCGCCACTTACCATCGATCCAGACCCACCGCAAGGGGTCGTGTTGATGCCTGTGTTGTTCTTGGTGGTAGTGGTGGTGGGATCGAACCCGTGTACCTGCAAGTATCTTGGCTGCTTGATCCACGTTGGCCTCTACCTATAATGAGACGAAATGAAAATTATAAGTTTCTGGAATTAGGCGAAACGTGAATGAATGAAATAAAGATAAATTGGAATGAAATAGGTTTGGAATGATACGAAATTGGAATGAAGAATACCTGGAATTACTTGAAACTGGGATGAATTATTTTTGGAATAAAGAGACATTAGATTGAAACATATCTGGAATAATGTGAAACTGGAATGGAGCATTTCTGGCATGACATGAAAACACAATGAAACAAGTCTGGAATGAGAATAAATTGGAATGAAACATTTCTGGAATAATTTCAAACCTTAAACATTTCATCCACATTTGTTTAATTTTCAACTTCAACTCTAAGTGAGTATATCAGCCGACAGTATACTCCCACCCACTCCACCATCATACACCAGGCAGTATACTCCCACCCACTCCACCATCATACACCAGGCAGTATACTCCCACCCACTCCAACATCATACACCAGGCAGTATACTCCCACCCACTCCACCATCATACACCAGGCAGTATACTCCCACCCACTCCACCATCATACACCAGACAGTATACTCCCACCCACTCCACCATCATACACCAGGCAGTATACTCCCACCCACTCCACCATCATACACCAGGCAGTATACTCCCACCCACTCCAACATCATACACCAGGCAGTATACTCCCACCCACTCCACCATCATACACCAGGCAGTATACTCCCACCCACTCCACCATCATACACCAGACAGTATACTCCCACCCACTCCACCATCATACACCAGGCAGTATACTCCCACCCACTCCACCATCATACACCAGGATATAGGAGGAGGGGAGGAAAGGGGAGGAAAGGAAGGAAGGAGTGAAGGAGGAAGAGAAGAGGGGAGGGGGGAGAGAGAGAGGGTGAAGGGAGGAAGGAGGGGACAAAGGGGGAGGTAAAGAGTGGAAGGAGGGAAAGGGGAGAGGGAAGGAGAGAGGGAAGGAAGGAGGTAAGCCTAGATAAAGCTAATGGCTCCTACTTTGAATATGGTAATTGGTAACAGTGGTTCAACAGCTTAACGTATGTTTTTGTTTGCTGGGTTTATGTCTTGTTATTGTTGGGTTTATGTCTTGTTATATGTTGGGTTTATGTCTTGTTTATGTTGGGTTTATGTCTTGTTTATGTTGGGTTTATGTCTTTGCTTATGTTGGGTTTATGTCTTGTTATTGTTGGGCTTATGTCTTGTTTATGTCTTGTCTATGTTGGGTTTATGTCTTGTTTATGTTGGATTATGTCTTGCTTATGCTGGGTTTGTGCATGTGAAGCTCTTTATCACGTTTTGGGAATAGCGTGTGTATAATCCGTTCACACACACACACACACACACACACACACACACACAAAAGGGACTTGCAAGTAAAAATTATATTATTGACTCGGTTATATATCAAGGACAACGTAATGTTATCCCACAACCAAAGGCAGATTTCTATTCTAAGTTGACAAGGTAACATCTGGGGTAGGTGAGCTTTCGATGACTGAGTGGATGCTGTGGTCTCCTTCTGTGCTTAAGAGACGATGGTTTTGCGCCTTAGGTACCCCCCAGTCCACCCAGCTGTGAATGGGTTTCTTCTTTACATTTGAGGAAACTGATGGCGATCTGGTGGGTCACATTGCTAAGGCTACAATATGCTAATGAGCTCTCAAGGTTACGAGGTCAATACATTTAATCGTGTGGTTTGTTACGTGATTATTAAACTTATTTGACAATTATTCTATAATTCATAGTTAATAAATAATAACTTATACTCATTAACGTACAAACTAAGACAAAAACCCACAAAAAAATAAAACCTAATAATGCACCAGAATGAACAACAACAACAACAACAACGCTTCCTCTGCACTCCGCGGCAAGAATGGAATATACGACTCATAAAGTGGCGAGTATACCCGGAAATACTGTGTTATATCCTCTACTTAAGGACACTCTGGAGGGCCTCAGTGTGGAAGTGCTATAGTGGTACATTACTCGTCGTATATCACTAGGGCTAGAAAACCTCCTTAAGAACGTATATTTATAATCCCTGACTAGATATTTATTCCCTATAGCGTCGTGGATCATCAGGTTATACTGTGATATAAAGGTAGGCAAGATATATAACCGTTATATTTTAAAATTTTGTAAAATGTCATAATTTTTATCATACGCCATATCACATACTTATCATATATCATAATATCTATACTACATAGTACATAATATATAGGGTTGTCAAAATCCTCAGTCCGTTTCTGTGAATCCGAGACATCACACAACCCAATGCACCCATCTATGGACCTAGCAATGTATGTGATGTTTCGGATTCATAGGTTCATGAGTTCCGGATTCACGGGTTCATGAGACTCAGATGGGAGAGGAGTGACAGGACTAAGACCGCTCTGTCTTGACTCGGTTATATCTCACCCACATTGTATCATAACCAGCTGTTAACATTCATGACAACTTGTTAAGATTGTTATCAGAAAAGTATAGAGACAGTAATTATGGTATCGGGTATATTGTTTTATATAAAGATAAGTCAACTAAGTAAGAAGATTTTAGATTCCACGTCACTACACAACACAACGGTTGGCATTCAGTGAGAGCCTTCCGAAATATACAGATAAAGTCTCTTAAAATATATTTCAGAGGAATTGAACTGTATATTTCACATGGCTTTAACTTCTATGTGTAAAACCTCTTGAAGTATAATGGTAAAAACCATCTCAAGGCAGTACGAGTCGCTTTACAACATGGATCAATCAACAGAGTTTTCTTTACAACAAACAGGAGTTAACTCAATCACTGCTACGATAAACTTCAGAATGTCGTAAAAAAAATCCATTTCCCGGTGAGAGTCGTTTACCATGAGCCATAAGAGTGAAAGTGTCTTAGAAATACGAATCCTTAATCTTTGTTTTATTAAGTAACAGTCAAATGAAATTCACTCACTAAATCCTTATGGTGTTTATTTTGTTTAGTTTCTCTCTTTCTTCGCTAACTCATTTTTTCTCTTTTTGCCGGCCTGTCTTTTATTTCTCTTATTTGCTTTTAGAGTTATTCAAGTTCTGAAGATATTTTAACATATTTCCCCAGAATTATGTCTGTTTCTAAATACACTACAGCACCACATGATCCACTGAGAGGCCACAAAAACTCTAGTTTATTAAGATACATTGAATAAATAAACGGTAAATAGCACTTGGAAGTCCCACAATTCCCAGTAAACTGACAATATCCTCTCAGACTGTCCTCCCCTCGGCCTCTGTATTGACCAGTGACTTGTGAAGGTCACCTAATCGTCGAAATATCTCATTTTTTAACTACTCACAGTGTTAAAACCAAATTATATATTATCATTTGTATTCTCACTGGCAGGATATAATTGATGTTGAAACAATCTATATTTCTTTCACTTCTAATCTTCGTTTCATTTTTTTTATATTTCAAGAAACTTAGTACAGGAAACTACATTATATTATATAGTGTCTTCACGACGAAATATTTCTAACTATACCCAAAACATTCTATGACTAACGAAACGGAGAAGATAATTTGTCTTAAACTCAAGATTAAACACCAGAAATTTCTTGGGTATTTCTTTTTCACTCACAGTTCGTTTATTTTCACTGTAGACTCTTAAATCCATTGGAAATATTAGGTTACTTGAGACGTTATTTTAATCAATAGAAAAAAACAAACCTTCATGTTCCAACTTTGTTCTAATCAATATCTAAGGCTGTTGTTTTATGTTCAGGAGTCATGTAGCCTCTTGATACAAAAATATTATATTCACATGATAAACCAGGAATTCCACCTTGTGTTTGGTACCATGGCAAGCTGTAGTGGCAACACAATGCTACACTGTTCCTTAATATGAAAACCCCGACAGATTTTGGCTTTTCTTAGAAGAATATTTACATTGGAGGAAATGGTAACGACGCCCCATTGAGCGACATCAGTTTCCGGCAAGTTCTCATTCAGCATCAACAAATGGTTAATCCGCGTTTGGAAATCGACGCACACAATCGATATGCTGCGTCTGGCACCAGGTAATGTTGTCATTTATTTAACCATCCACCCACGTGCAACAGTTAATGGTGCAACACATTTACTGATAAAGAACATCATCCCAGGAGATACACTTACTCCCCAGACTAACAAGATCACGCAACACACGGCTCTTCTCTTCATCTGTTAATGTAAGTTTATGGTTCCTCCTCCAGGTGGCGTCTCGGTACACAGTGATGAGGTCTACCAGGTACAGAGACAATTACTCCGACCACCAAGAAGCTGTCTGTTTGTTTGTTTGTTTGTTTCTTAGGCAACAGTGGTGGTCAATGATAGCACAGGGCGTGGCAACTAACTCATACAGGAATTACTGTAATTACTCACCCCGACATTAATCAGTCAGTTCTCATTCAAGTGATCAAACATTATCGTCCTAAATGTATGTCCAGACTGTCGTAAGATCAGGTTGAGCCAAACGTGATGTAGGACATAATCTCTTATGAGTCTTGGTCCTGTCGAGATATTTTACGGTGTGTTATTGTTTTAGTTTATGCCACAGAGCTCAAGAAAATGACCTTCACTAATATTATGTGAGTGTGTCATTCAAGGTGTGTTATTGTGTCTTGATGACTAATAATGACCCTGTGCCATCACTCGGAGCTGTGACTCATCACTAGCAAACATATGGTAGTTGTAAGGGAGTAATCATACATTTGGAATAGGAATTTTGCAATCCAGGAAACTACAAGTAAAACTAGAATGGAACGGAATTATCTCATTTTAACTTCTCATTTTAATGAAAAATGCCAATCTAAAAACCAGTGAACACGAGAAAAAAGTTTTAATGATTAAAAGTCGGACTTTCTTAGACCAATGTGTCATATTTTGGTCTCTCCAAGGTATTTACGTCAACACCGATCAGCAATGAGCTTCACCTGACCTTCACAGGTTGAATGCAAAACGCTCGACTCCCTCTTTGGCCAAACTGTGTCGGATGTGTGGAAAATAAATTACTGTAGCAAAAATAAATTTAAAATTTCCTCAGAACGTGACTAATTTCCACAAAAACCACATTTTAATACCAAAATTTTAAGAAAACCTCGTAACATTATCTGCGTATTCCTTTTGTAATGTAGAGCACAAATCATGTCCAGTCTCAGGTGTACCTCCCGAGCTGCTAACTACACCTGTGAGCGACGCCATCAACACGTCCACATGAGGGGAGTTTCTCTTACAATACACCAGATAAAGAGAATTTGTCTCTATCTGTCTCTCTCACTCCGTCTGTCTGTCTCCATCTTTCTGTCTGCCCTATCTGTCTCTCTCACTCCGTCTGTCTCTGTCTCCATCTTTCTGTCTGTCTGTCTCTGGCACAATAATGAAAACCTCGAGGCTGATGATCATTAATCACAACTATTCTGTCATTTCCTGAAGATGAAACACCCGAGCTAAGGTTTGCTCTCTCATCTATCTATATTCTATTAAACACGCTCACATGAACACACACACACACACACACACACACACGCTCACACACACACCTCACACTCACACACACACACACACACACACACACACACACACACACACACACACACACACACACATTTAAAACTATACAAAATAAACATACATACAACAGACATCTACAAGTCGTTTAACCCAACTAGTGGTCATTAAACAACCAATTAACTGCATGGAACCCGTAGTGATCGTGTTAATGACCTCTTTAGTCTTTAATGATAATGAAGTGATCAATCGTTAATCTCAGGGATGTTCTTGATCTCTCTCTCTCTCTCTCTCTCTCTTTTCTATCTCATTCTTTCTCGTTTCTCCCACTTTCTTTCTCTTTATTTCTCTGTTTTCTCTTTTTCTTTCTCTTCTTTCTTTCTCTATTTCTCTATCCGATTCTTTATTTTTTTATCTCTCTCTCTTTTCTTTGGCTTACTCTTCCATTCTCTTCTCTCTCTCTCTCTCTCTCTCTCTCTCTCTCTCTCTCTCTCTCTGTGTATGTCCGTCTGTCTCTATCTATTCGTTCACCCACCCATCCATCTGTCTGTCATCTGTCCGTCCTGTCTGCTATCTGTCTGTCTGTCCGTGTCTGTCTGTCTATCCGTGTCCTGTTTTCCATGTCTGTCTGTCTGTCTGTCTGTCTGTCTGTTTGTCTGTCTGTCTGTCTGTCTGTCTGTCTCTGTCTGTCTGTCTGTCTGTCTGTCCGTGTCTGTCTGTTTCTCCGTGTCTGTCTGTCTGTCTGTCTGTCTGTCTCGTTCTGTCTGTCTTTATAAATATAGATAATAAAAGACACATAAGGTTGATAAATACACAAGAAAAGAATAAATGATAGAAGAGATGCAAGACCAATAAAGCAAAAGACAATCGGCAATAATCAAAACAAAGACGAAAGACGGAATAAGGAAAACAAATCAATCACAAAAGGAGAATAATATCGATGTTTTTCTTGTTACAGCGTAGGAGGGAGGTGGCGTGGGAAGGGATAAAAGACGGAAGAAGTAAAGAGGGAGGGAAAACGAAAGGAAGAGAGACATGAAAGAAAGAGGAAATGGAGGTGGTAGAGGAGGAAGAGGTGGAGGAGGAAGGAAAGTGTAGGAGAGGAAGAAGAGTAGGTGAAGGAAAAGGGAAGGGAAGAGGAAGGGAAGAGGGGAGAAAAGAAGGGAAGTAAGGGGAAGAAAGGAGGAGGAAATGGGGGAGAAGAATAGAGGAGGAGAGGAAGAGGGGAGGAAGGAAAGTGTAGAAGGAAATGTTGGAGTGAAGAAGGGTAAAGGAAAGGAGGAAGAGGAGGAGGACACGCAGGGGAGGAAGAGAAGAGGAAGGATAAATGGAGGAAGCAAGTGAGTGATAAAAAAAAGGATTAAGAGAGAGAGAGAGAGAGAGAGAGAGAGAGAGAGAGAGGGGGGGGGAATATGATTGAAGGAGAGGAGGAATAAATCAGAAAATAAAAAGTAGAAAAGAATGACTGAGAGGAGGGGAGAGTCTAGAGGAGGGGAGGAAGGAGGAGAGTGACTTCTTTATCTCCATGACAAATATTCCTTCGCCAGATTCTGCCTCGCGGCCCAACTTTATAATAGAAATGTCCGGAAAAAAGTGAAGCAACACCAAGCACTTATTATTGTTTATGCTGGCCCTGTTTTTACTTCCCGAAGGACGCCAGGCGCTCCTGATTGCTCGTGCTGGCGGTGGCAAGGCTGGCTGACCAAGGATGAATAGTAAATATTTAATGAGGAACTTACTTGAGAGCCCAGGTAAAAAAGATCTAGCAAGGTGTGTTACCTGTACGGCCAGGCTCGTGTACTGCTCCCCACGACGCGTATAACATCAAGGACAGGATGTAGGCTCGTGTACTGCTGCGTATAACATCAACCACGACGCGTATAACATCAAGGACAGGATGGCTCGTACTGCTCCCCGACGTATAACATCCAGGATGTAGGCTCGTGTACTGCTCCCCACGACGCGTATAACATCAAGGACAGGATGTATACGAATGTGCTTTGTGTATACCTTAAGATGTATATATACTGTATATTTTATTTTTTTCATGTTACCTATCGTGCGTCGTCTCCTTATCTTCCTCTTTCGTCTCCTATCTCCCCTTCTCTCCTCCTCAATCCTCTCTTCTCTTTGCTCTCATCTCTCATTTACCTCGCCTTCCTTATTCTTTTCTCTACCATTTCCCTCTACTATCCTCTTACGCTTCTTCTCTATCCCTTTTCCTTCCTCCTCCCTCTCCATTCTCTCTCCTCGACCTCCCCTCTTCTCCCTTCCCTCACCCTGACCCCCCTCCCACCCATACCCCCACCCTGACCCCCCCCACCCTTACCCCCTCTCGTCTCTGCTCTCCAATCTGTCAGGACGATTTATTTTCCCCAGGATGACCAAACACATTATACACATATCCAAGCCACGTGATTAATTTTCCTAGGATGAATCAAATCAGCTGACGTCACTTATTTTTCCCCAGGATTAAAAAAGGGCCGTTAAAATTTCGTCAGGAGACTACGCATTATTTTTTCTAGGATTAACAAGGGACTTGGTATCCTCATCCGAAAAAAAAAATAGTTGATTTATATCCCAGGGTGAACAAGCGATTTCTCTGACTCTTGGCTGGATTAAGTGATTTATATTTCCCCAGTTGAACAATAGATTTCATTGAGTTTTGGGCAGTTTGATTCATTCTTCCTAGGATGAACAAGAGATGGTATTGGCTTCTGGAATTCAATGATTTGTTTCCCAGTATGAACAAGGAACGCTGTTAACTTCTCACTTTGATATTCATTTCTTCTTAGCATAAATAATATACATTACTCAATTGTTAGCCTTAGGCACATATTTTTCCCTTATGTTGTTATTTATATTAATCATAAAATGGGTAAACACCAATTTTGTTTTCCGCATCTTTAAAAGGCAACAACAATAAGAAAAATCCCTCAGCCACGCCTCAGACGCTGGAGCCGTGTGACGTGACATATGATACTGCACCCAGAGGCCCATCAGGTCCTAGTGAACAATAAGACTGACAAAAACTACCGTCGGACAAACACAATCGTTGGACAAAAGCTATGATCGGACAAAAAGATTCATCGGACAAAAACTATCATCAGATAAAAACTATCGTCGGACAAAAAGATTCTTCGGACAAAAACTATCGTCGGACACAATTTTGTTAAGATTTTCCACCACATTACTTGTACTTTGATTAAATATGTTATTCTTTGCATTATGATAAATACCTTGACGAAATGTCTTTATATATCATGTGTTTGTTTGTCCAGCTGAGGGAATATAATCACACGGCCACTTAAGATACATTCCTGGCACAGCGTAACTCAAGAGTATCCTAAAGCATTATGCTGATTTGCCAAAAAATAAATAAAATAAAATAAATAAATAAATAAATAAATAAATAAATAATATATATTCCCTCATTCGACAAAATATTTCAACAAACAAACGAAATAATTTATAAAAGTCAACACACTCTTAGTCACGTTACCTGGACAACCTCATTAAATTCCAGGATTTTCCAGGAATGAAAATCTGCCATTAACATCATACTTGTAACCTTCTGAGATAAATTAAAGGAGTTATTTCCTCTGAAAAAGTTCTTTACCTCCTAGACAGAGTGATATATTTCCCAGTATATACAGCCCCTCCAAACAGTATCGTTAGATTTTCTGTCGCTACATTTTGAAACGCTAGACGAAATGCTTTGATGTGATCCCCAGTGTATCATCATAAGTTGGTACGCCTGCTGGCCATATCAACAACAGCTAGAGATGGACCTAGGATTGGGGGAGGGAGTCGTCCTTGTCTGCCATACTAGATAATATAACAAGAAATCCATTAAGCTATATTAATGTATGTATCGTGATCGTGATGGCATATGTATACAAGCCTCTGAGTGATGGATACAATAACACTGAAATATACTGTACATTAAATGGAAGTGTTTCGGAACGTTATAACCGAGACATTTCACTATTACGTCGTTGTACTAAAGGAGTTTCATTCATGCTGTGTTTCACAATATACCTACTTATGTTGTTCACAATATGTCTGATTTATGAAGTGACTAGGCCAATAGTATTGGATATTAGAGTGAACAGCTACAAAACTATATACCCGGGCACAGGTCACTTTATAATGACCCACATCAAGGCCTGGGGGTCGAAAATGTAATAATAATATTAATAATAATAATAGTAATACAATATAATAATAATAATAATAATAATAATAATAATAATAATAATAATAATAATAATGCAAAAATTAAAAAAAAATCAATAGCGAGAAACAATATATGTATGTTGTGTTGTCAAAGTAAGAGAAACAATTGAGACCCTGCAATTGTGTGTGAATGAGGCAGAAAGTCAGATCAGCAACCTGGGACTTGGTCACAATTTTTGTGGTGCCATATGGCAGCAGGGTCTACCATTAGACAACACTGTATGCTTCCAATATCTTCCCAGGCGGTATGACCTCCCTGTTTGGTAGCTGCCTACTACCTACTACTCATTCATGCTCATAGGTCGCGGATGTAGAACTACCAACCGTTCAAAACAGGTCGAGTAACATTGTCCCCCCCCCCATGGCTAACAATACTATTTAGCCTTAGACAGTGTAATACATCTCCTAGGATGAACAAGAGATACTGTATAGACTTAAACAGTGCAGTTTCTCTTCCAGGATGAAGTAAAGAGAGCCTTCACTTCTCCCGACCAGCGGATGTCTTGCCCTCGGCTGATTAACGAATATAATGAGTTTCTTCCGGGGGGGTTATATTCCGTCAAGTAAGAGACACACCCTAACATCTCCTTCATACCAGAGTGATTAACTTTATCTACGGGATATAGTTCTCTCTCTCTCTGTCTCTCTCCTTGTCTATTTGGTGATTTCTATCTTCCTTGTTCTCTATAATCTTATGTATCTGTTGCTCTGCTTCTGTCAGCCTGTTCTCCTGTCTTCGTCACCCGTCTTCTTGTCTTCCTGAAAGCACCTTTGCCTGTCATTTTGCCTGTCTCCTTGCTTGCTTGCTTGCTTGCTTGTCAGCTTGTCTGCCTGTCTTTCTGCTTCACGCTGAA
>NW_024737042.1:744487-949487 GCF_018991925.1 Homarus americanus | reverse complement strand
AAGACAGGGCAAGAGAGGGTTGGGAATTTAGCCTGGAGAGAGAGAGAGAGAGAAAGAGAGAAAGAGAGATATGAAAACGTATCTAGCTGGTTCATAATAAGAAACAGGAAAAAATACATAAGCCTAAAATGGCGTCATGATAGCGCTGAGATTCTACTTTACCTAAATACCGGAAATAAAGTGAAAAAAATAATAAATAACCATACAAATATTTAGACATTTTAACCATTACTTTTAAAATACTTTCAGATATAAATAACAGAAACAGTATCCCTTCTGTTATATAACCTTGACTTATACACATATTTACACATATTATATTTATCTTTTTTCAATATAACGACAACCTTATGGATTCACAATGGTCCAGTTTCTGCCCGACTATTATTAAACTTTACATTTTCTCCTAATATTTTTTATTTATTTATTTGGATCTTAGTTCCTACACAACTCGTTCCCATACACGTCATTTATCTCGCTTCTATTCTGCTCTTTCCTCTTACCGCCTGAGTCCAAGTTATATACACACACACACACTCGTCGTATTGTCAGGCCGATTCTTCATCATCTTCCGTACATGTCCGTCTCTATCGCCTTTCGTGTTATGTTTCTTGTTCTTTCTCTCGCATTCTTTCTTTCTACTTTCATGTATTACTCAGTGCATATATTACTGTCATTCCTTCCTTTACTCTGTGGTTCCTCATTCATCGCTTTCTTCGCTGACGTTTCCACTCATATATCTGAACCACTCTCTCTCTCTCTCTCTCTCTCCTACTTAGTTTGACCGTTTTATTGTTGTTCACACACGTATACATGCTGACCCCTAGTGTACACATGTGTCATCCTGCAGCTGACCCCTAGTGTACACATGTGTCATCCTGCAGCTGACCCCGAGTGTACACATGTGTCATCCTGCAGCTGACAACTTGGAATTAATGAAGAAAAAGACGAAATGACTAGAAATTATCGTTATATCGCAATTATTAGTATTTAGATTGACGCACGCACGCACGCACGCACGCAGACAGACAGACATTTTCTTTATCCTTTTTATAAGTATCTTTCTCTCTCTCGTTCTATCTTTCTCCCTCCACTTTTCCACTTAAGTTCCAGACTTGCCAAGTAAATTTACTGTTCAAGAAACGTAATTAGACTCTTGACCTAAACAAACTTCAGTATATGAAGAGGTTCGTCTAGCGTATTCTTATCACACACATTTAATATCTCATCTAACTTTTTATAACAACTATATAACATTTCAAGGCAGTTTTTATATTAATTTTTTCCTCTAGATAATAACCCATTGAAGGTGTTATTATGAACAACTCAGTGTGACGTTTATAACACAACATTGTTTATAAATGGAGTAATAACTTGGTAATAATAATGATGATGATGATGATGATGATGATGATGATGATGATGATGATGATGATGCGCCTATGGTGACTGGAGGCCTGTAGTTACTTTTGTAATATCTATAATTAAGGGATATTATAAACAACGATCACAAATAATAAAAATAATGTAGAGTTTGTTGTGTAGAGTCGAGATTTTGAGATGTGAGTTGTTGTGATTTTGAGATTTAGGAGTATTGAATAAGATTTTTTCACTGGTCTTATGTAAATTTTTGTTTGTACTACCATTCGACTGAAAGTTTTAAATTTTTGCTGAATTTATGAAATCTGCATAAGTTGACATGACACTGCATTATACATTGTTCACGAGTAGTGTGTGTACTGTAATCATGTCAGAACACCTCAATAGTGGTTTATTTCTGAATCTGTACCTGCAGACATCTGTATCTTTCCCTGTACTTGTATTTTTACCTGTATTTTACCTGCCTCTGAACCTGTAATTGTACTGTACTTGTGTCTACGAGAACATCTAAGCATGTATCTACATCTGGACTTGTAATATTACGATTTAAAAATCAAAACAAAATAGTCAATTTTTTTAAACAAAGACGCAAGGCAATCTATGAGCCTCTAACCTGAGGTCTTGCAGAGGCTGGCGCAAGGTGAGTGATCATCAGCAGCAGCAAGTGTAGCAGTGTTATTGACGAGTGAGGAGGCATCTTGGCTGGCCGCTTCAGCACCACGAGGAGGAGGAGGAGGAAGAGGAGTAGTAGGAGCAGCAAGAACAGCAGAAGGAGCAGTAGTAGTGTAGGAGGAGGAGGAGGAGGAGGAGGGACAACAACAGAGGCAACAGCGGGAGGAGGGCCAACAGTAGGTGTAAACAGAGACACCAGTAAGAGGAGGGGAGCTACGTGGGTGGTAGCGGTGGTAGTGCCGTCGTAAGGAACAGATGTGTGTTCAGTGAGGCTATGACGTCATCACGCGTTATCGTAGATGAAATTGTTAGCGATGGTGCTCCGCCAAACGACTCACTACGATAACTGCGATTACTGCGACTACTCTTACTACAACTCCGCTCTCGCTGGTACATTTTTCTACCACCACCACCTCCTTCCTTCCTTCCTTCCTTTCTTCCTCCCTTCTCCTCAGTTATTTTCCTCTCTTCGTTCTTATCTTCGTAATCAAACCACTTTTTTTTCTTATCTTTATTTAGAATTCTGTGGATATATTCTCTCTCTTGTTGTCTTCTTTTACAAGTTATTGTTTGTACTATTTTCGTCACATTTTTTCGTAAGTATAGAAAAAATTCGATTTGTTTTTCGTTTCGTTTCTCACACACACTGAGGTATCTTAGCGTCACGGTCCCTCACATAGCTGGCGTACACAGCGAGGCGCTACACACGGGATGGAGAGTTGCACAATGTCGCAGAAAGGCGCGCGCGCACACACACACGTACACACGCACATTCACAGTGGACGCCGTGGTGTGAGTGAGGAGGGTGTGCGTGCTGCCGCGGCCAGCACTAGGAGGCGTGTGTGTGTGTGTGTACGTGTGTGTTGGAGGGAGGCGTGTGTGTGTGTGTGTGTACGTGTGTGTGTGTGTGTTGGAGGGAGGCGTGTGTTACTGGGGACTATGACCCCAACGTCTCCCTCCTTCCCTCCCTGCATGGATCCCCGTCTCCACCCTGCCTGCCTGCCCCCCTTCCCTTCCCCCCTCTCTCCCTGCCTAGATTTGATCTCCACCCTGCCTGCCCCCCTTCCCTCCTCTCTCTCTCTCCCTGCCTCGCTCTCCTTCCCTCCCTTTCTCCCTCCCAGTGCCCCCCTCCTCCCAGTGCCTCCCTTCTCCCAGTGTCCCCCTCCGGTCTCCGCCTACTTCTCCCTGTCCCTCTTCTCATCTCTTTCTCTCGATTTCTCCTTTCTGCCTACCTCTCTCCTGCCTCTCCATCCTTCTCTCTCTCCCTCCCCTAACTACCTCCCTCTCTGGGTCCCCTCTGCCCCCAAGTATTCCCCTCTCTCCCTCCCTCATTCCCAACTTGCATTTCTCCTTCTCTAGGACCCTCACATCTTCCCCAGCCTCCCTTCCCCCTCCCCTCCCATTCCCTCCTTATCTCTTTTTCACACCTTCCTTTCCTACCATTCTCTCTCCCAGCCTGACTTGTTTTCCCTTTCAATCTCTCTGACTCCTTAACTCCCTCTCCTTAAATATCCCTCCTTCGCCGCCTTTCTCCCCATTCCTTCCTCCTCACCCCCCTCCACTTCCCTTACTCCTCCTTCCCCTAATCCCTCCAACCCTCCTTCCTCCTCTTCCCCCCTCTCACCCCCTCCCTTCTCTCTCTCTCCTTCCATTTGTTACTCTCTTCCGCTTTTCTTTTAAATACATTACCCCGTTTCTCAGTATTTCTCTTTCTTTTCTTGTAGATTTTCTCTCTCACCATATATATACACGTTTCATATTTCTGGGGTATTATTCCTGAGACTTAGATTAGGATAAATTACTTCACGACCATAGTGTCTATACCTCATAGTCTCGGAGTTAGAACACATGATAGTTGGGGTTGGAAGGTGATACAATCTACGGAGTATAAATGAAATATCCTGTGTTGCCAGTACAGTTATATGCAATCTGAATATAGGCTCCAGCCCATCGCCAAAGGCACCGTCGTACACGTTCGAAGACTCCATGGGTGTTGTGAATGCTTGTGGCACGGTCTTGCACTCAGCGCCACAATTTCTCATGAGTCGTTCTTTAGCGTACAGTTTGCTTTTAATGCGACCCCACAAGTGCAGGTCAAAGTGATTTAGGTCAGGTGACCATGTCAACCTCGTCCTATCCACCTGCTAGGATACCCAACATTACCAATACCTTTGTTACTCAAACAAATTGAGCTGGAGCACCATCATACATGTACCTCAGTTGATGACGGATCCTGATGGGCACATCCTCAAGCATCACCGGCAAAATGTTCTCAAGAAAATATGTGTATATTTAACCTCTCACTCGCTGGGGTAGTAGATGTGGGCCAACAAGATGTCCCTAATAATGCCGGCCCAAACATTGACTGCAAATCAAACCCGATTAAATGTACAGTATCTCAAAAAAGAAGTATACCTCCATACACTGTGTGAAACATTAGGAGACCACTGGTGATAGATATTGGGTCATGCACTTAATTTGATATATAGCTTAACATTCGTAATGCAATGTGTATATGTTTCGAGGTAATTAATATGATGTTCGGTTACCAAATGTAGTAGGATCAGTAAGCCACGCATGCCAACCCTCCCGGGACATCATCGGACCCATCCTGGCATATACTTTATGGGGATACTGTACGTGTCACTGCATGTGGATTGTGCACATTAACAATGCCATCCCTTACAAACAGTTTTGAGCAACCATTGACAGAACTACAGCCGCTAAGGATAGTCATTTTCTGTTAGATGTTTGACCTTTTGATGGTGGTATGAATGCAGCTTATGTTTTTATAGGGGCCTCCAAACGGTAGACACCGACACCTGCACATCGTAGCAAATTCGTCGATTACTTGTCCCAGAACTGTCTTTGATGATGCGCAGTGTCTGCTACTTGGCTTTGACTATGTGCCGGTCTTGTGGTCTCCCTCTGTTAATTGAAACTGCACGTGGTCGAAAGGTACCAGTTCCTTGTAACCGACGATCAACAGCCAGAAAAGTTGGACGTAAAGTCACCCTGCAATCGGGATAATATTCCCTGTAAAGCCGTATAGCCTCTGTTGCACTTCCCCCAGCTGCTCCTATAGTGTGAGATGCACATCCGCATAATCGCCAAATGAATACTCCTGCACGGCCAGGTACGTGTGCTCGCCCAACCTTGGACCAATGCAGGGGAGGAGGTATTCTGCCTACATGGACCTACCACTCTTCGTCGCGTCCTTCTCCCTCCCTCCCTCCCTCATGTTATTATCAAACTACCCCCTCGAGTGTTACCACTTACTTTAAATAAGGTTTGGTAGTTTATCTCTTATGTCCATAGATATGTAGCAGTCCTCCTCTACCTATTTTTGTGTTACAACTCCGAAACTATGGAGCATTAACACTATGGTCGTGGAGATATTTATCCTGCTATGACTACTACTGATGATAATAATAATAATAATAATAATAATAATAATAATAATAATAATAATAATAATAATAATAATATTAACTGAACTTTGATGATTCGAGTGGATACAAACCCTGCCCACAAACTGTTACCATAGTAATTTAATTTAGTCACCGCTGGAAACTGTCGCATGTCAACGTTTTCTTTAACTTCCGAAATACCTTATCTGTTAACATTACACGAACCAGAACCAGGGCAAAACTTGGTAAATTTTGGTGCGATATTCATCAAAAGTTTAACATGTGGATCTTGCCTCATGCTGATTAAAATTAGCAAGTCTGGTGCAAATTTGCATTCTAGTTCTCGAGTTATTTAGGGGACAAACAGAGACTGAACCATATATAATACTCTCTCCTGCAGCTATTGGCACGATACTACTACTACTATTACTACTACTACTACTATTACTACTACTGATACTACTACTTTTTTTTTTTTTTACTACTACTACTACTACTAATAATAATAATAATAATAATAATAATAACAGGAAGCGTTAATAGGGGATTAAATGAATGGAGATACAAAAATTATAATATAGATAAAAACAAATGGGGATATCTGTAGCGTATCAATGTTCAGCAGCTGTACGAGTATATTGACGCAGGTTATTCAGCCAGAAAAATACTGACAAAGGTTAACAGCAACAATAACAATACCCACATGGTTGAGCCTTTCGAGTGTTGAAGCTCTCCTGAAAAACTTTATATGAATAACGCCGGTGTAGTTAATTACCTACCTGTACCTGTGATCCCATACACACGAACAGGTGAAAGCATTAGTGTTGTGTCAATTTACATTACAATAGATCAGTTTACTGCCTTCCATTAACACGGTATAATATCTAGTACTTTTGGTATTTTCGTCACGGCCAGAGTCAGTTAATTAAGTCAGATCGTTGAGTCCACGAGAGAAGGAGATGGGCTGTCGATTATGCAGCGCAGACAGACAGACAGACAGACAGACAGACAGACAGACAGACAGACAGATAGATCAGTCCCGACTTATTCGGCGCTTCTCTGGGACCCGCCTGGGCTAGTCTGTTGGCCCTTACCCCAACTCCCTCCCCTCAGCCTTTCCTTCCCATCGGAATCAGCAAAATCTCAGCCAAAAGTGACAATTTTGTTTCTGAAAGGAATAAAATCAGCGTTGAACAGTGAGGAACAGTGCTTAGGCCAGTGAAATCAACACCTAACAATGACAGCTGAAAGTCATGGCTAAGTTAACCTTCACACCCACCACTAAGATCATAGGAACCCAGAGATAACTACTCCTGGGAACCGACCATCTCCTGACAACGCGGTTTGTTGTTAATCAGGTCACCGTGGGTCGGCCTTACACTTGACAATGAGGAACAACATGTGAAGTTCCTCATAACAACACCTATGAGGCTCTCCATGTCAACACCTGTGAACGAGTTACGTGACCTCACACAGTAGGGCAAGAGACCAGCCCGGGCCATCAACTGTAAACTATAATTTGTATATTCAATTCACATTCCTTCTCCTTTTAGTAATGAAAGCTTTTGTTGAACGACCCACTCCCCACTGGCATTGTGTGTAATAAGTAATTTCTGCCCAATGTATATTTTCAGGCTTTTGTCTGCTTAATTTTTTCAATAAACCGTTAATTATTATTATTACAGAGAGAGAGAGAGAGAGAGAGAGAGAGAGAGTGTGTGTGTGTGTGTGTGTGTACAGTACGTCACACCACCAGCTCTACAATATCAACAACAACAGAAGACAAAGAGTCCCCTCATAGAGCCAGTCCCCCTTCATCAAGTTCCAGGCACCAGGTGGCACTAGGAGGGGAAGCGAGGGTCAAACAGTGCCATTACAGAGACACTCACGACGTATTTGTTCAGCACAGACCTGCCTAACATTGGAGTCAGTGAACCCATTGGATGTAACGTGTATTGACTCCCATTGACTGTGACTTTGGTCAGTTTATTTGTTCATTGTATTCTCTATCACTTACTCTATGTGTTATCATCTTCTATCCATCTATTCTTTTGTACTGTTATCACTTTTTACCTTGTGGCTAAGATTTAATCCACCTATTTCTATACACTAAAATTATTGTTCTCTCCTCTTCCTCTATTCCTTCATGGTCTCTACATTAACTCTCCTCACTTGGGGATTCATTTGCTTTGCCTGTACTCATTGTTCTATTCTACTTTCTGTTTATTCTCGGGTAATCTATTTTTTCCTCATAATATACTACAGCTACTTCTATAAAATAACAACAACAACACTAACACTAACACTAACACTAACACTAACACTAACACTAACACTAACAATAACAATAATAATAATAATAATAATAATAATAATAATAATAATAATAATAATAATAATAACAACAATAAAGTGTAAATGCTTCACTATAACCTCCGTGTGGGCTATCACTGTGGTGTTAGGTTAGGTTAGGTTTATTCCTATTAACCTAACCTAACCTAACTTACTGTATTAGGCTGGAGATTGTCGTCCTTGAGGTATTAGTGGAGATAGTCTATTAGTGGAGATAGTCTATTAGTGGAGATAGTCTATTAGTGGAGATAGTCTATTAAGGTGACCCAGACAGCTCAAGTTCTACACAGAGTTGAGGTAGTACAGTAGGTGTCTCGACTGGAGGATATGACGCAGTTAATTAATCCTGGTGGTGGATAGTGGAGATAAACACTGGATTGACGCTGTTTATGAGGTCAGACTCTACCAACAACGTTATTGATCAGCTGCTGCCGGTCACGAGGACAGGCAGCAGTAGGCACAGCACTATAGTTTTTTAGATAAGTGCTGGCTTTAGCGATTACTTCAGCAAAATCCTTATCTCCGACACACTGCCAAAGTGAGAGCTCTTGAACACATACACACTGTACAGACTGATGATAACATCACACAGACCATCTACACTGATGGCTCTCTTAACACCGCCTGTGGGAGGGCTGGAAGTGCTATCGTTGTGACTCAACCTGACGGTAATACATTTGAGAAAGTAGTTAGAATTAACAACTGGGTATCCACTCTACGAACTGAATTAGTTGGCATACTCACAGCTATTAAATTTATTGAAACCACTGTCACTGACAGCCTCATCATCACTGACTCTCTATCCTCACTACTTGCCCTTGACACTCTCATTTTTAGTTGTCACGCTCTTGTCTCCGAAGCCAGACACAAATATGCGTACCTTGTTGACCGGGGTGTCAAGGTCAAACTGTTGTGGATCCCCTCTCACATAGGCCTTAAAGAACATGAGAGAGTTGATGCCCTCGACAAACTCGGGTCTAACAAAAACATTGTTGAATGCAATCTGGGTCTGTCAAAAAGAACCCTAAACACTGTCATCAGGGAATAACTAGTTGATGAATTTGACGCAAGCAGACAAGTGCAAACAGGAAATAGTCAATCCATTGTTTCTAATGGCAAAATAGCTGACATATTAAGATTGTATCTATCATTTTTGCATTCAGCTGCTATATCATTTCCCATTATAAAACCAAACACTCAATGTGCTTGAAGTCCTCTGATGCAGTGTGTGGCCAGGCCTCACACTGCTGTACTCACGCAGTTGTGAATAAGTTACCCTCTAGGTACAGTTCGCTTCCGCCCAAAATGAAACAGCATCGACCCAAAGTGAGATGAAACAGCCAGGGTAAGTCAGTTCGGAGAGTTATTCCCGTGACTCAGTTTCTCCACGGGAGCGAAGTTTTGTCCCCAACTGCACAGAGCTAAACAAACAATGCATTTAAAGTACTCTGTAATATTCAATGCCATAATATCCTGACCACACCCTTTGTGAACTTTACTCTGTAATCCTTTTGGCGCTACCGTTCACAGGATGAGTATGGGGTGCACAGTAAACTAGCCGCTTTACGTGGAGAAATTAAAAAAAATAAATAAAAAATATATCCCGAACACACACAACCCACACACACAACCCTCTCACACACACACACACACACACACAACCCTCTCACCCACACACACACACAACCCTCTCACCCACACACACAACCCTCTCACACACACACACCCTCACACACACACCCTCACACACACACACACAACCCTCTCACACACACACAACCCTCTCACCCACACACACACACAACCCCCCACACACACGCACGCACATGCTCAGAAATAAACCATGAACTTTTCTCTTATCTGTGTCATATCCAAGAAGTTTTACATGTAACTTAGGACATGTTGGGAAATAACTCGTAAATTTTCTTAATCTGTCTGTGTCTCTCTCACGATTATTCAGCGTTCTCCCTCCTCCTCCTCCTGCTCCTCCTTCTATTACTTTCTTCTGTCCTCCGTATTCCCCTTCTTCACTTTTGAAATTTTCCTTCTCCGTTTCCCAGTTTCCTTCCCATTTATCTTCTTTTCCTCCGTTTCTCCCTCCTATTTCTCCCCATTCTTCTCACCCTCTTCCCCACTTATCCTTCCTCTCCTCAATATCCCCTCCTTCCTTCCTTCCCCTTCCCATACACTCACTCACTCACCAGCGCAACCATTCCTGCCTGTCACTATTAAGACTTGGGGTAAAGAACTCTCTCTCTCTCTCTCTGTCTCTGTCTCTCTCTCTCTCTGTCTCTCTCTCTCTCTCTCTCTCTCTCTCTTTTCTTGTTTTAATTTGCTTCCTTCTTCTCCTCCTCCCCCTCCTTGCCTCTTCTTTCACCCCTATCATCACTCTTTTCCCTCCTCCATATATATATCTCTTCCTTTCTCTCTCTTACCATTTACTTCTCTCCCACTACCCCTTCTCTCCTTCCCCTCCTACTCTTTAATTCTCACTACTATCCTTTTCACGTCTCTGCCTCGCTGCACCTTCAGTCCTCTCTTCTATCTTTCCCTCTTTTCCCCTCCTACCCCCCCTCTTCTCCCCTTCCTCCCCTTCCCCTCCCCCATTGTTTGGACTTTGAGCCAGTTGGCGCAGGTATTGTAATTGAATCCCTGCCTTCCCTCTCACTAGCGACCCGTCATCTCCTCACTCCACAATCACCCTGGTACTGTCTCTCCCTTCCCCCCTCCCTCCCCCCTCCCTCCCTCCCCCTACCCCCCTCCCTACTTCTCCTTTGCCTCTCCCTCCCTTTCCTCTGAACAAAACACCAAATTTAATAATCCACGCCTCCTAACTGATATTATGTTCTTGTATCCACTCGTCTTTCTTTACCCACACAGAATCAATGGGTGAGGTGGATGTTATCACCCCCACTACCCACCCTATCACCCCCCCGAGTGTAAAGTGAGTGTTTTGTACGTGAGAGTAAGTGTAGATGTGGGCAGGCCTGGACGCGACACCCACCGGAGATGAAACATTAGTGTAGTTGATTTATCGTACACTTGGAGGTCTCCGCCTCCTACTACGCCTACCTCCCCCTCCCCTCCTTCCTCCCTCTCTCTCTCTCTCTCTCTCTATCACTCATACCCACACACACACACCCGCATCCTCCTTCACTCCCTCCCTCACTCACATACCCACATACACACCCGCATCCTTCTTCACTTCCTCCCTCCTTCGTTCACACACCCACACACTCCCTCCGTCCTTACTGTTAAGAGGCCATCGTGATGTAACGGAGATTCAGTCTTAGAAATCCTGTATTTTGTTAATTTATTTTACATCCTTTGATTTTTATTAATTCAGAAACAACAATAAAAACAACTACAAACAACAACACTAGTAAAAGATCTGAACATATTTATTTCATGTTTGTTGTTAAGTGGCGTCATGATTCAGGTGTTTTTGTTTTGTTTTAATTGTTACTAACTATTTACAGGGCCGTCCACTGCGTCTTGTGCCTCTGTTGGGTCTAGATTCTTAAAAAGTCTCGCGTTCATTTGTTTTTCCTTTTAATTGCATAAGGGTCCTAAGGCTTTTTTTTTTGTGATCATGTTAGAGCTGTAGTTATCGTCCCCCCCCCCTCATCTATACCCCCTTATCCTCCCCTATCTCCCTCTCCACTACCTCTCCTCCCTTCCTCATCTACTATATCTCCCCTTCCCTCCTCTTACTCTCCCCTTCCCCTACCCCCTACACTCCCCTCCGACACGCATCACCCACGTACGCATGAATAAAAATTATTATTAGTATCTATTATATAATTAGAGTAACATTCTGAATCCAATATTCCAAAGAAACCTTAACAAAAATGTATGTCTGAAAATGCGTGCGTGCGTGCGTGTGTGTGTGTGTGTGTGTGTGTATGTATGTATGTATGTGCGTTCTCATCAATACAGGTAGACTGCAGGTGACCTTCTCATGAGGCGTGTAAAGGCGGTGTCAAGACCTCCCACACGTGCTCAGAGGTCAGAGGTTAACAGTTGCTCCATCGTATGACATTATGTTAAAGGCCTTCCTCCTTCAGTTGGCCTCAGCGGTACAATCCGGGGTTTATGTACCGGAGGGCCCCTGATAAAATGCTCTTGTGGTTTATTAATAAATGTAAACCGTATATTGCTTGTATCTGTATAATTCGTACACTTCCGTAAGCTGATCACTGACGGAGTTCAATAGTCGAAAATTCGGAACAGTATTCGAACTCTTCTATAACCCAGTCTCTGCTATAATCCAGTCTCTGCTATAACCCAGTCTCTGCTATAATCCAGTCTATGCTATAATCCAGTCTCTGCTATAATCCAGTCTCTGCTATAATCCAATCTCTGCTATAATCCAGTCTCTGCTATAATCCAGTCTCTGCTATAATCCAATCTCTGCTATAATCCAGTCTCTGCTATAATCCAGTCTCTGCTATAATCCAGTCTCTGCTATAATCCAGTCTCTGCTATAACCCAGTCTCTGCTATAACCCAGTCTCTGCTATAACCCAGTCTCTGCTATAATCCAGTCTCTGCTATAACCCAGTCTCTGCTATAACCCAGTCTCTGCTATAATCCAGTCTCTGCTATAATCCAGTCTCTGCTATAATCCAGTCTCTGCTATAATCCAGTCTCTGCTATAATCCACTCTCTGCTATAACCCAGTCTCTGCTATAATCCCAGTCTGCTGTCTATAATCCAGTCTCTGCTATAACCCAGTCTCTGCTATAACCCAGTCTCTGCTATAATCCAGTCTCTGCTATAATCCAGTCTCTGCTATAATCCAGTCTCTGCTATAATCCAGTCTCTGCTATAACCCAGTCTCTGCTATAACCCAGTCTCTGCTATAACCCAGTCTCTGCTATAATCCAGTCTCTGCTATAACCCAGTCTCTGCTATAATCCAAGTCCAACTGGATTCCGAATAATACTGTAATGCTAATCTTAATATAATTCAAAAGCTACTATAATCCAAACGATTTTTTCGGTATAATTATGCTGTTATAATCCGAACACTCATATAATCCAAACATTAATATAATCCAAATACTGCTGTAATCCATCGCAGTCTTCATGATGAATTCTTTATAGAGTGAGAAATATATTACTTCCAGGATAGATTACTAATTAGGATAAGACCAAAGGTTATTACTAGCAGATGGTGTAATTTGGATGTTAATTAGAGATACGATCTGAGTTTAGGTCTTGAATGTTGGAGAGTATATTGCACCTTACTGACATATGGACTAAGATCTATTTTCAAAGCAGATGTGGTATTTACATGACCTACAAGAAGGTATGAATAGCCATGGGGTAATTAGTGTGATAGGGTTAGGTTAGGGTAATTAGTGTGGTAGGGTTAATGTTTATGTAGAGTAATAATC
Source organism: Homarus americanus (assembly GCF_018991925.1). Lineage (NCBI taxonomy): Eukaryota > Metazoa > Arthropoda > Malacostraca > Decapoda > Nephropidae > Homarus > Homarus americanus. The sequence goes on along the minus strand of NW_024737042.1, from coordinate 936,273 downwards.
CTCAACGAAGGATTTGTGTGTTATTGTGAACATTTATTGGTTTTTGGTTAAGAGGAAAACGAATTCGTAAAGTTTTCCCATAATTGATGAGAAAGTATTCAGAATATGAACGTTTCACTATATTATGGATATGGTAGTTGGGGAGATAGGACGAAATATAGGAAATCTTGGAGACATGAAGTTAGAAAGTTTGGCAAGGAGAACCTGATGCAAGAACCTAGTCAAGATTTAAAGGAATCAGGAGCAAACAAGATGAGATCCGCCCAAAAGTTTTCACTAGCAAAGTTAATTTCGAATCAGGCAGAGCCAACAGGTCTGTCTGTGGTGGAATATGTGGAAGAGAAGCCATATTGGGTGACACAGGGAAGAGTAGGTATGTTCGAAGTGTTTAAATTAAGTTTTTGTTTATTAAAAGGTTCCAGGACTTAAAACTGGTCGAAATACTAGAGGAGGGGATGAGAAGGAGGATGACTCGCCCTTTTCTGGGAAGGATTTGGACATTGACTTGTTTCTATCATAAGTGAACAACATTAGAGAATTGAGAAAGGCTGAAATGTTTAAAGAGAGGATACGAACAAGATCAGATATACATTTTGGAGGATGAAGAATGGAATAACATCACGACCTGGACCTTTGTTTACGTTCAGGTTGGGTAGAAGAGAAGATAGATGGCAGGCATAAATTTCAGGAGGTTTATGCCTTGTATAGTGTGAGTTTAGAACAGTTAGTGAAAGACTGAAGACTGACCTTACCTGGTGTCTGGTGAGTCATTAGGACGGATGAAAGAGGGTATGGTTAGGTTAGACAAGTTGTTGTTAAAGATATTCCACCATTGGTGTTTGAAGAGAAGGGATATTCTTTATGCTTTGTTAATAGCTTGTTAGGAAAGTACCGCGTAGTAAAGTATTTATTGTAAATTTCTTGATTATTGTATTATATTTTTAGTGTGTGTAAGAAAGTTGACACGTGTACTAAGTGATGGTGGCTCAGGTTACGTCCTAAGAGAAAACGAATATTTTTTTTCTCTCTTTTTTCCAGGGGAGACAATCATAACAAATCAACGAAGCTGTTATTATACATTTACAGTCAGGAAAAAAAAAGTCAGTTTAACTATCATATTCGATGAGCCATGTACGACGTCACAGATCAGTTGTAAGATACTGTAATTCAATCGACACGAACAAGGCATAGGGTGAGGTCGAATATACAGGGTGGTCCATAAATGATTTACCCTAAACACAGTATGCTCTCATCCTTTAATCAGGGTAATCATTTATAGACACCCTGTATTTCACTTTGGACGAAAATGTGTACATTACATGAATTCATTCCTAACAGGGCGGTCAATCTTGCCGTGAGCCGTGACATCAGGAACGTTGTGAATCATGATAAGTCACATCCGCTACACCCGTAAGTTAACGTTACTGCAGCAGTAGGTAGAGCGAGGATGCTGCCGCTTGGCCCTAGTTACAGCCAGCAGCCTGGGAAAGGGTATAGGGCGGTTTCGTCATCTCGAACATTACTGCTGTGATTATTAACCTTTATTTCACCTTAAGATTAACCATTTGCAGTAACTCAGAACACTGTTGTTATGGCCAAGAGTGATGCTGCTGTAATCCTTGGAGTATTATTATCTATACGCTGCTGTGATCCTAAAGCCCAATACACTCTTGTCGGTCAGGCTTACCGGATAACTTGTACACACCAGCCACTATCATTTGCTGTCTGAACACGGTGTTGAGAGCACGCACGCACGCACACGCACATGTTTATAAAGGTTCCGGTAGCGGAGTATGACGTGTCGAGTCGTCATTCCATCATCAGTGTTGATTTGATCCAGATGTTATCACGTCTTAGTGCGGCGCCTCGGTGACGTGTTGAGTGGTGTGGGGGGAGAGGAAGGGGGAAGAGGAGAGAGAGAGAGAGAGAGAGAGAGAGGTGGGTGGAGAGTTTTGGGAGGAAAAAGGAAGAAAGGGAATAGGTGAGGATGGGGCCGGGAAGAAGGAAGAGGGAAGGAAAGGGGAATAAGTAAAAGAGGAGAGGATAGAGGGAGGAGGGAAAGGAGAAGGAGGTAGAGAGAGAGGAGGAAGGCAGAAGAGGAGGAGAAAAAATTGAAAGAAGGAAGTTAAAAAGAGGCAGCATTTGTGAGGAGTCTAGGTACTAAAACATTGGCGGAGTGGGAGGAGGCTGTGCGGTGGTTGGACCTTGGGTGTGTGCAGGTGAGGGTGGCGGGCAGGTGGGTTGGCGGGCAGGTGAGGGTGGCGGACAGGTGCGGGTGGCGGGCAGGTGAGGGTGGCGGGCAGGAGGGTGAGGGTGGCGGGCAGTGAGGTTGGCGGGCAGGTGGGTTGGCGACAGGTGGTGTTTGAGGAGGACAGTAAACTTCATCCTTTCATGTGTTGGTTGGTGTGTGAGCCAAGAAGTTCTAATCCGGGTTTTCCAAGTACTGTGAGTTAAGTGTTTCAAACAATTGGCACATTTCAGATATCACATCCGGGTTTGAATTTTAAAAGGTTCTTAAGTTAACACCCCACCCCCCCCCTTCCCTAAAAGAACCAACTGCACATTTTATCTTTTGTATATTCAATTTTATATTCCAACTAAAGATACGAGACCCAATATTTGATATACAATAATAACCTAAAATGTTGAAACTAAATCCACATTCCATATAAAGTAGATAAGTTAACTTCTTTATGTATACAGTGTGAGGTAAGGTAATAAAACAACTTATACAAGACATTAATACCGTAGTTACCTGCCCATTGAGGTGTAATAAAGACTCATTGTTACCTTTGCTTCATTAACCATCATTTCTGTGCTGCCTGGTGCGGGGGAGCTTCAGGCGCTTTTGTTCCAATATTGTCGATTTTATTTTTGTTTTTGGTGGAATTTTATTTATTTTGTTACCTTAATGATGGGATTTTGCCTTAGAATGTTATCTTATACAGTACCTCCATCAATCTAACTGACCTCTGACCTTTGTACCTCCATCCATCATAACTGACCTCTGACCTTTATACCTCAGTAGGTCCCAATTATCTCACGACCACAATCCCCCCACCAAGTTCATCTCTCCCCATCCAATCATCTCTTGTGTCCAGATCATTTTGTTCCTCATAAACAAATACTTTCTCTCTCCCTTTCTTCCCCTTCACTCTCTCCCTCTTTTCCCCTTCTCCAATCAATCTCTCCCTCTTCTTCTTCCCTCCCCCTCCACCTTTCACTTTCCCTCCTTCTTCCATCCATTTTCTCTCACTCCTCTTCTTCCATCTCTCCCTTACTCCCTCATCACTTTACCCCTCCCCTCAGGATTTATCAATAAATTTGTAAATCCCCCCCTCCCTCTTTATCCACATCCCCCCTCCTCCTATCTCTCTCTTCCCTTTCTCCCCTAACCCTGTCTCCACCTCAACTCTTCCTCTCCCTCACCACTCAACCCCCCTCCCTCCCTCTCATCCCCTTTCTCTCTTCTTCCTCTTAACCTAATCTACTCTAACCCCTCACCACCTCTCTCCCTTCCCCTCTTTCCATTTTGTCCCCACCCTACCTCTCACCACAAACTGAATTAATGGGAATCAACTTAGCTACAGACTACTTTAAAAGAAAATGGAGGTGGTGTGATATTCTGTGCTGTGTGTCTAAGATGTATGTGATATTAAAAGAAATGTAATAACTGCTAAGGAGAACAACTTTTGTATTGAATTTGTGTGAGTCCGTCCCATGTTGGAATTAGGAATCTAATATACTATAGGAATAGCCGTGTGTCTGTCTGTCTGTCTGTTCTGGGCAGCCGAAACGGCACAATCGCTTTCATCAAACTTGGTGGAAAAATCATAAAAATTCGTAGAGTGGAACAAACCTGGTCCCATGTCGATGGTTTTCTTTAGGAAGGCATTAATTAACCATTTTATTTACTATGGAAAACGATGCACGTCTACGGACTTGGCGCACCCTCATTCGCTGTATGCTAGCCAAGCACGAGCGTTCAAACTTTCACCGGGCACGAAGGGCCAGCGATCACTGTCATGACTATGCTGATAGACTGGTCAATGAGACATGTAAGAAAAGAAAATGTGGACCGTTGCCTTGGCTTGTCCAATGCTGTACCTAAAACAGTCAAGTCAGAATCATGAACTCTGATCTAGAACTGAAATGCAGAGAGACCTGGCAGTTGTAGCATTTTTAAATATGACAAATTTTGTGAAGAGGTACCGGTATGGCCAGCATAAGGACAGAACCAGACAATGTGATGTAGTCGTGGCCAGAATTAGGCTAGGATACAGACACATCTGGCAAGTTAGTAACGCAGTACCCATACCGGAACACTCAGCATGTAAACTTTGTGATAAACCTTTAAAGCATACACTTGAACACTATATTATTGAATGCGACACTGTCAAAGACTTCAGGCCACCTGGCTTATTGTATCATGAACTATGTAATTACTACATTGAATCACGAGTGCTTGAGGACATTCTCGCTGTCTATCAAAATTTGCTGCTGGCCCACACTGATTAGTCTTCAAATAGAATACGACTTCTACTGCATATGAACCACTGTCGCGTAGCAGTGAACAGTGATATAACCCACATGACTCTGACCTATATATACTGTAATGATTATGATCTATTCCTTATTTCTTTGTGTATGAACTTCTGTCGTGAGTTGCAGTTATGATACCACCCTCAGTGTAAAGACCTGACTGAATTACTCAGAATAGGCAAACTGTACTCAAAGTTTGTCAATAAATCATCCCTCACCTTTCTCGCCCAGCCTCTCACCCTCTCCCCAACCTCTCACCCCTTACCCTCTCCCCCAGCCTCTCACCTCACCCCACCCTCTCACCTCTCACACCTCTCCCCTCGTTACATGACTCAACGCTCCTACACTCCGACTCAGCACTAACTCAAGACACGTCGCTTCGGCTCCTCATTCACATTCTCTGGTCGGGAGACTTGGTTCATGACGGTTACCAGATGTACGAGTATTAAACATGTATATCCACTAGTACTTTGTATAGCAACATGAACTGTGTATAGCAACAATATCTGTGTATACCAACTAGGTCAGTGTATAGCAACAAGGTCTGTGTATAACAACATGAACTGTATATACCTGTAGCAATAATAACTGTCTATAACAATATATAATATATATATTCATAGGCGTAACAAGTCATGAAGTGTTTGGCTCACCACGTCCTTAGAGGTCGAGCGTGTTAGGCACCACACCGGGTAACCAGAGTCTCTGAAGCTAGTCAGGCCTGATCTAGCAACTTCCTCAAAGGTCAAACTTTAATGAGGTTAATGTAGACAAACATAGTTACTACCGGGTTGCTAACAGCTTACTCAGGGCTAATAGTTCCTGGGTCAGACAGATCACTTGCAATTTATGAACAGGAAACTGCATCACCTAACTCAAGGGGTAACCTACAAGTGTTTCTCAGGCTTCCCTGGAGAAGATTCACCTAATATCTTCTCAGATGTTATCAGTGTACATAGTGTGTAACTTAAATAAATCATAGGAAAGACTAATAAATGTTTTACCTCAAGAACCTACCACTTAAGAGTTACACAACTTAACTACAATATAGAAGTGTTATAAAATGACACCATAACACTGTATAGCAACAATAACTGTGTATAGCAACAATAACTGTGTATAGCAACAATAACTGTGTATAGCAACAATAACTGTGTATAGCAACAATAACTGTGTATAGCAACAATAACTGTGTATAGCAACAATAACTGTGTATAGCAACAATAACTGTGTATAGCAACATGAACTATGTATAGCAACAATAACTGTGTATAGCAACAATAACTATGTATAGCAACAATAACTGTGTATGGAACAATAACTGTGTATAGGAACAATAACTATGTATAACAACAATAACTGTGTATAGCAACAATAACTGTGTATAGCAACATGAACGACGAATAGCCATATGGACTATATAAAGCGCAGTGGAGGCTATGTATAGACACAATGATTGTAGATGACCAGAAGAACTATATGTTATATAGTATAATATAATAAAATATATACTGTGTGTATTTAGACCTACCAATGTGCCTTTATTCAAAGCCATCAACTCTATGGTGAGAACAATATGCCAGGACTATGCCCCGTCAACCTAACACGGTGTAAACTAATGGCAGATACAGTACAGCGCGAACCTTAGCTTACAGTACAGGTACAGTATTTCTCAGGTGTTGTGCGAGTATTAGTCTTAGTAGGAGTTATATCTCAGGGCAAGTGAGGTCACATTTTGTCCTCATCTTCTAATTACTCTTTCCATGACCTTTGACCTATATACCCCAAATAACACACAGCATAAATAAAATGTTTTATAATTTGTCTCCGGCGCTGTAATCTGAACCAGTAAATATCGTCTATTGAGTTGTAAACAAACAAACAAACAAACAAACAAACAAACAGACAGACAGACAGAGACAGACAGACAGTTATTGGCTGCTACGCTTCGCCTTACCAACTTTAACCTGGGCCAACAAACGGACGTGAAAATTAGTTTTTCATGTGACTTCCATTAACGTGTTGGTAAAGTGTCACAAAAATACAGGTAAGAGTCATTAGTGTAATGACGTAACTCCTAATACTTCAATATTATTTAAATCATTTCGACGAGAGCACCACAAACACAAGTCTATATAATATTTGAGAGACAAACACCTTTATAATACTCATAACAAAACAACATCAAATGAGATAAAAACAAGTCACCAATAGACCGAAATGTAGAAACGATGTTACACTCAAACTTGAATTAAAAACAAAAACTAACAACAGCTTAACAAGCTGTTTGGTTTGTTTTAACAGTGAGTAACATCATTTCTATTATGACTTGTCTACTGATGTTGTTTTGTTATGAGTATTATAAAGGTGTTTGTCTCTCAAATATTAAACAAAGAGGAACAACATGAGTATATGACCAGTGTAATCTTGATAATCCCAGCCTTATATTTGTGTGTAAACGTTGGGGAACAAAGAACAAGTTGGGTAAAAGGAAAGGTTCGGATTAGCGAGGACCGATTTATGATATGTAACCGGCCGACCTTCATAGTACTCACACATTCACTCGCGTATCCGACAGGTGAGTCATGTGTGAGGTGATTATCGGGAATAGAAGCTAATGTTGTTATCAGTTGGATTCACCAACTGATAATAACATTAAATTCTACTCAAACTTAACATTAGGATTTAAAGAGGCGGCGTTGGAGGTCATACAGTACACGAGGCCATATTTTTAAGGTGAAATATTGTAGCTTGACGTCATATTACCTCTGAAGGTTATAAGTCACAGTACAGGTCACATATGAGGTCATAGTTTGGCACAGCACTGGAGATTTTGATAACATGTTTTAGAAGAACATCGTCTGTCAACCTCTCAACCTCCTCCTCGTCGCTGCAACTACCACCGCACACGTCATCACACTCACACTAAATTATTTGTCTCATAATACTGTCAATGCCTGTGTGCCTTCCTTCACCCTCACCGTGCCTATCCTACCACAGCACAGTCACCAACACCCCTTCCTTCTGACCAATATCCGTCATCCAGACAGGATTGGCTGGCACTTGACTTATTAGGGAGTTGCCACGCCTTACCCCCCACACACTCATCCTGTCACTTTGAAACTTGCCGATAAAATCCACGGCCCTTCAGGCATTTACGCCCTTAAATGCCTGAGTCGAGAAGGTAAGCAAGAACTCTGCATGCTTCCCTGTTAGGCGCTGTAAATGCTTTTGCGCTTCGCTTTGCACAGGATGCAAGGGGGTGCCCAATAAACTAACTCCCTCGCGGAGCAAATTGATAATTCAATTTAATATGTTTTTGCTTTTTAACGTAATAATTTGACCTCCAGATGAGCTTTTGGAAGGAAAGGTCACAATAGAGGTCGAATTTGAGATCATATGCTGAACTCTGGCGACATAGAGAACAATGTACCTTTTTATTTGAAATGTCATAATCTGGCCTCAAAATGACCTCTGCTGTAAAGATCATTCTTACAGTCAAACAAGAACATGCATGTATTCTTAATTATCCAGATTGATTCTATTAATTTCCTCATTGTGATCTCAAAGGGTCAAATATCGTACTTTGAGAGGTTATACCTGTAATTAAGAAGCTAGCTACCTGATCGATATCGAAACAAGAGTGAAAAGGCAGTGTGTGGTGTGGATGTGGTCACACTAGCGTACAGTACATTTTGTCACCAACATGTGATCAACAAGAAGAAACGCCGGTCTAGTGCACGCGGCCACACCCTACCAGAGTCGGAACCCTGTGCCTCATTTCCACTTGTCGATCACATGTTGACGACAAAATGTACGCTCGTGTGGACGCGCCTTTAGGTTGTGTGAGCAGATCGTCAAGGTTTTACTGAGTAATACATTACCTTGTCCTTGTGAGGTGATGGGGATTATTATTTTTGTTATAGTAGGGATTATGGGTTACGTAACGAGGACGGATATGACCTCCACATTTAATCATCGGTAATGTATATACGTCACGCGTTTTAGGTGCAACTGTATGATTCATACTGTACTGTACATACCACGCAGCGGCCTCTGTTACTAAGAATGATTGTGTTCTTATTGTTACTAGCTCATTGCAGTAAACTGTACTTTATTTAATTTAAGACTTTCTTCCCCCTCTTAACATAACTAATTTTTACCAGATTTAGGTTAGGTTAGGTTAGGTTAGGTCAGTTTAGTTCTACACACACACACACACACACACACACACACACACACACATACATAATGGTTGCCCCTCGTGTCCGAGGATGACCGGCCCTAGGCCCACATAGGCGTGAATTTGTTTAAGGTGTTGAAGCTGTCGCCAACACAACAACCACACCCTAAGTTAACGAGCTGCGTGACCCAGTGTCAAGAAATAATTCAACAAGACCGGACAACTCACCAACTGCACTGGTTAACCATTACTCCGGAACACGATCCGAAAATCGATTAACATCCAGGTCCCCAATTACTGCTGGGTAGACAGAGGCAAATGGCCTAAGGAAACTTGCCCATAGTTTCATCCTGCGAGGCGAGCATGGTGACCATTACACCTCTGGTTACCACAAACATACCCGTTATTATAATCCTACACACGTAACCTCTGACGTCACCAGGTATCTCCATTTAATAACTTAGTCACCACTTGAGACGTTTTGCGAGAGATAAAGACCTATTTAGCAATATAACCTTGAAGGATATTGAAAGAGGTAAAATGTGAAAATATTTAGAGAGGAATATTTCGTCCCATCTCTATCAACTAGTTTTAAGGAAATTTAAATTTGCCATAAAATTCATCTATCTCAAATGAAGGTAACTTAGACTGATGTACAGGTTCAGGGGCATTTACTCAAACTAATTTTGGAAATGTAATAAAGAAAAAGCTAATTACCTTCTCACTTTTTACATGTATTTTCAAAGATATTTAAAAAATAAAACTTAAAATTTCTGGCAACCGTCACTCGAAAAAATGACGCACGTCTTAGTTTTCAGTACAGCTTATAGATAAGTATATACTGTACCGCCCCCTTAACACTCAGTAAAGAACTGCATAAGAGCGAATGACCTAATAAGTTAACCCTTAATCCCACGTATTCTCCCTAAGCACCAGATAACAACACAACAACGTGATAATTATCTAATCGTTCACCTTATCTAGAAAGTTGTGGCTTGAAGGATGATCAGAGGTTAACATTCACACCTTGACTGTCTCGTGAATAACATCAATGTCCTTACGTCAGTCTGTGGGTGTGTCTGTATTGGTGAGGGGTATTATCTCGTCAGTGGATGTACAGCAGATGGAGAACTGGAGATACTACAGTCTAGGAGGTAAGAAAGATGAGATGGCGCTGTGTACTGTGTAGGTGTATTATGTCGTCAGAAGTGTAGGTGAAGACTTGGTTAATTTCACTACATTGGGTGTACTGGATGAAACGGATTAGTCGTTCTTGAAGTGGTCGACTGGTGCGCTCCCATTAACAGAGATGCCTTGACAAGTCGGTGAAGTAAACAAAAAAAATATTCCATGGTTTAAGGAGATTTTAGTCGGTAGTATAGCGTCTCTCCCTTTTTCTTATTGTCGCTTTTTTTTTTTACATAATGAGTGATAACATTGTCAATTACAATATAATAAGAATATTAATGATAAGAGGTATGATAACGTTAACTGATTACGTGAAAAATCGATATAATAATGTATAAAAACTCACTAATTATCTTATTTTTTCACAGATAGCACTTGTAAGGCCCTGATAACAGCTGTCTGTTGAGCAACACGGAGGCACGCCAAGATAACAGACAACCAAATTGTTTAAAATCGACTCACGTTCAGCTTGTTAGTGCGACAGATTCGGCTTGGAAACATTAACTTCCTCAGCATAATTTATAGCGGTAAGTCAGTGGTCTTCTCTCTTTGCCTCAGTTTCATTTTAAAGTTATAATCGACGCTGATAAAGGTGTCATTCCTTCAGCCACAGTGGAAGAACGATTTATGTTTACATTTCGTCAGTGATCCATCTTTTCCCGCCCCCACCTGTTGCAAGGAGCCAACACACACACACACACACACACACACATACACAGTGCAACGAGGAAGTCATTGCAGCGAACATAGATAAAAATATGGTAAACTGACTCATTTTTACAAGTCACAGCTCTGAGTAAATGCTGAGTGTCTTTCTGAGTACAGCCAGTCACTCTTGTTATCTGCTGTGGGGTAGAGACAGTCTTGGATGTTGTCCTTCTGGAAGTATTAATTAAGGGTTGAGACAAGTCCTAAACTCAGTCAACCACTAAACGTTTGAGAGTCCATTATCCTTATCATCTCTTTTTCTCTTGCATTATCTCTTCATTCTCCCTTCTGCCGCCTCCTCCCCTCTTTCTCACTGCATCATTACTCCCCTTCCATTCACCCTTCTGTTACCCTTCCATCCTGCAGTCCAACTTCGTTTTCCAATCAGCATTGCATCATCCTCCCCTCCCCTCTCTCGTCTCTCTATCAATTACTTACTATCACCCTCCCATTTCTTTCCATTTATCCCCCAACGAACCATCTCCCCCCACCATCATGTTTCCCTTCCTCACCCTTCCATAACCCTACTATCATCACCCTCCCATCACCTTTCCATCCTTCACCACGCCATCACTCTTCCCTCACCCTTCCATGACCCTTCCATCACCCTCCCATCACCTTTCCATCCCTCACCACACCATCACTCTCCCATCTCCCTCCCATCACCTTTCCATCCGTCACCACACCATCGCTCTCCCATCACCCTTCCATCACCTTTCCATCACCATTCCGCCCTCCAGTACATCATCACTGTCCATCACACCGTCCATAACATTAACAGGAGGCCAAGTGTGTGTGTTCCCTGGAGCCACCTATGCTTCTTCCAATTCCTCTTCCTATTCCTTCTTTTATTTCTTTCTATTTACTCTTCCTGTTCTTCCTCGTCTTTTTCTTTTCTTTTTTACTCTTCCTCTTCGTCCTCCTATTCTTTTTCTTGTTGTTCTTTGTTCTTCCTTCTCTTCGTCTTCTTCTTCTTGTAAACAATTAATAGCCACTTCCTCATTTAACGCCAATGAATATGAGACAGTTTCGTCCTTCATTAATTTCAACACTTCTTTTTTTAAATATAATTCTTTCTTTTTAACGAATGAAAAACTCGGCGAGAAATGAGACAAGTTTAGTTATAAGATCTATCCAATGAGTCGCTCTCTTACTACAGCCTAAAGATAGTTTAAGCAGGATGGGTTGAACCTGTTGTATGGCAGGTAACGTACAAGTGATAGAGACACCAAGCATATCTAAAAGTGACTTGTCAATAGTGTTGTTACCTATCTTGAACTTGGCGGGGCCGCGTTGCGGTTACCAGCTTGTTTGTTGAACACCTTAGTTTTCTCAGTGGAGATAATAAGACCGAGGTTCTCCCAGGCTGCGCGTACATGGTTCAGGGTGGTTTGTATTTCACGATGAGTTTTAGTATGTATAGAATATCATCAGAATAGTTGATTGTGACATTGCTGGGGTTGTCTGGTATTGAATTTTATAATGCATTCATAAGAACATTGATCAAAGTGGGACTAAGTACTCCACCTTGGGGGTGCCAAGTTGCGTATCTTTAACTTCTTTTGTAACCCTGAAACAGTGCAGCAGCCCTCCTGGTGGTGAGGTAACCACTTATCCAATAACAGCCGACCTCCTATATCCATTTTGACTAGTTCTTACAATATATGTTGCCTATTGGCAATATCAAATGCAGCTCTTAGGTCAAGAAATGAGGTGTATCTGTGCCTTTCATCACCATGTACAGTTAAAAGTGTGATGATGCAGTTATGTACACTCTTACCCCGAGTGAAGTTGGCCCTCGGCATGACTCATTGTACAATGTCGATCATGGATTGCCCGGCACACGCCTTAAGATTCTAACGATATTGCAGGTGACTCCGTCCTCACCAGGAGTAGTGGATGTACCCCTGGCGAGGGCGGCGTCAAGCTCCCACTCAGTAAAGGAACATCACACTCATCGTGCTGTTTGCCCAGCATAAAGTTAATGGATGGTAGACGTGTCTACTAATTTTTACCTCTGATTTTGTTTGTCTTTTTAGGGTTTCCGGGGGCAGGCTGTTGACGTATGTTTTCCATGCATTTTGTCTGAGGATTGATACAATTTTAGCATTTGGGGTTTTCTAATTTGTTTGTAACCCTTACCCAAGTTACCCATCCTCCTGACCTTAGCCTCGAGGTTGTTTTTCAGTTTTGGATCATCATAGCACTGCTGTGGACTGTTCTTATGATGGTGGTCATGTTTTCTCCGTTTTGGGGGAGAGGCATTGTTGGTGAAGAATGCGTAAGTTCGATCTACAAGATCATCATGGGGACTTTGATAACTGTCAGACTTGTAATCCTTGAACCAGTCATAGATGAAGTTTATGAACTGGCTTTCATGCTCTTGCTTGACTACGAGTCTACGTCTGTTGAGTTTACCGCCAGTAAGGGGTGGCATTGGCTACATGTATACTAGCTTGGATTGGGTTCTGATCAGACATAAGCACTAATGAGCAGGAGACGGAGGCCGAGGGATTGACTGGGGCTGGTGAGTGTGTGGGTGGGTGGCGGAGTAATACGAGGGTTTGGGAGGGTTAGAGTGTAGAGGAGCTAGAGGGGTGGGAGAGGGTTAACTAGTTACCTGTGCAGATACAAAGCAGGATATATATTAAGCAAGGATATAAACACATAAGACAAAACACAAATTGCGAGTAGAATGTGTTACCACATGCATATATACTGTACAGAATTTACGAGATACGAGTAAGAGGCGTCCCTCAAGGCACCATTCTCGGTCCTGTACTGATTTTGTTGTACATAAATGATATAGTCCACTCCAGATCACTCGTAATATACAACTTATTTGCAGACGATAGTAATCTATATGCCAGCTGAAAATGTTAGTGTGTGTAAGTTTCGTGACTGTCAAAAGGATTTCGCCCCAGTCTTCATCATGCCCCCAATACTTGAATACAAAATGTGAATATTAAATTTTTTGGAACTTTGTCAATCAACTGTTTTTATGGTTATAATCATTTTCAGCGTCCCAAAATCCATAAAGAGAAAACCATTCAACTCCGAAGCCCAAAGTTTGTCGACCAGTGTAATTATATATTTGCCGTCATGGCATGATCCTCACTGTTTCTGTTCCCTTGTTTCACCTTAATACAGACCATGTTGTACTGCTTCCCTTACTTATCATATTAATGTATATCAACTCCACTGTAAGATATGTACTGTATATACTTATAATATAAAGGTAAAAGCATAAAATAAAAAATAAATAAATAACGAAATGGTAGTCGTGGTAACATTCTCATACGTTCTTACTATCACCATGCTATGTGTACTATTCCAGATGATACTAAATGTTACATAATTATTCCTTGAGATAAATGTACAGTACATATCAGGTGTCTTGAAGAGAGCACAGGCTCTCAACTGGATCAGTCATGTTAATATTATTATTATCATCTACTCTGTATCTATATTTTTCTGACTAAATAAAAACGGTTTCAATATCAATGTGATAATACGACAATTCCCCCCCTCCCCCAAGTCACACACACACATGCATCAGTCATTCTGTGTTCCTCCATGTTTCTTCCTCCTCCTGCTGCTGAAACCTAAGCAACTGTCACCTACCCCAGGGGTGATAGCGGGAGGTGCGAGGGTCTCTCCGTCTGATTACAGTACTGTGAAATGATACCTCCGTATGTAGGAGTTACATCTGTATTTGTTTTTTCCTTTCGTTTTTTAGTTTCACATAGATTAATAAATAGAGGTTCAATGACTGTATTACCAGGTGATGTGACGTCCGGAGAAGAGGCTAGAGGTGTCAGCGCCGGGCACAGTAAACAATCATCATTATGTGAAGGCAGATAATTTATACTTTCTGGTGTCTGTTTAATCACCAATAACTGCTATTGTCCGCTGTATTATGTGGACATACAACACTTCTTGTTAACTTTCGGCATTACCTGAGGCATGACGATGTGTGCCGTTGTATGGGGAGAAACGTTATTTGTATGAGTTTGTTGTATGCTAGAATACAATATTATATTATTTGATAGATTAAATGACGTGATGTGTTATTTCTAAGCTCACCTTCAAGGCAATGCAATAATATTTGTGTTATCTTATCAACTAATACACTGTTCACGATCTGTATGACTCATGACGACACTGAGTTAAGAGGTTAACGTTCCCGCAGTGATCACCACCACCATCATCATCATTACCATCACCACCATCATCACCACCACCAACACCACCACCATCACCACCACCATCACCACCACCATCATCATCACCACCATCATCATCACCACCAACACCACCACCACCATCATCACCACCACCATCATTACCACCATCACCACCATCATTACCACCATCACATCACCACCACCACCACCACCATCATCACCACCACCACCATCACCACCACCACCATCACCATCACCACCACCATCATCATCACCATCATCACCACCACCATCACCACCACCACCACCACCATCATCACCATCACCACCATCATTACCACCACCACCATCACCATCACCACCATCATCATCACCACCACCACCACCACCACCATCATCACCACCACCAACACCACCACCACCACCACCACCACCACCATCACCACATTACCATCAATACCACCACCACCACCATCATTACCACCACCATCACCAGCACCACCATCACCAGCACCACCATCACACCCCCCACCACACCACCACCACCACCACCACACTACCACCACCACCATCACTACAAACCACCACCATCACTACCACCACCACCATCACTACCACCACCACCATCACCACCACTACAACCACCACCATCACCACCACCACCATCACTACCACCACCACCACCACCATCACTACCACCACCACCACCATCACTACCACCAGCACCATCACCACCAACAGCATCACTACCACCACCACCATTACCACCATCACCACCACCATCACTACCACCAGCACTACCACCACCACCATCACTACCACCACCACCACCACCACCAACCACACACATAATAAAGCTCCACATTATTGCTCACATTCTTTACAATCTCTTATGCCTCTTATTTATTGAGTGGCTTTCACATGCACTCAATTAGAGGGAAACATTGTGGCATGCATAAGGAATCTATGACATCCATAAGGTTAGCTTTATATAAGTATGAAAGGAACTATAAGTCTTTGGAAATATAGGAGTCTAGCTAAAACATGGCAGAAATTGGAGGGGAGAATCCTTACATGAAGTTGGAGCCTAACCCTTCCCTATGGCCGAAGTGTCGGTCGGCAATTACACCACATAACATACTACCATCATGTGTGTGTTATTTGACTGGTCCTATGTATGAATGTCCGCCTAATAAATGCCCTGTCATACTGTGCCCGGCGCTAACACCCCTTCTCCAGACGTCACCTCACCTCATGGTCCAGTAGACAACAGACAGATAATAATCTGTATTAAAATTCAATAAAAAACACCAAATACAGGTGAAACTCCTGCACGCTGATGTATTATTTTCATGACATTGTTATTTAAATAATTGTGTTTGATAACTAAATGGTTATCCATCCCGTATTCACTGGGTCATAAATGCAACCCCGTCGAACACACCAATTGTAGAGACCCAGTTGCTTAGGTTTCTTCTCATACTTTGTGTTTGTCCTACGTATTTATATCCTTGGTTAATGTATCCTGCGTTGTAACTGCACAAGTAACTGCATAATTCTCCCCCACCCCTCTAGCCCCCCAACATCCTGACCCTCCTCAACCCCCGTATTACCCCGCCACCCACTCACACACCGGCTCCTGTCCTCCCCCGACTTCCCTCTCTCCCTCGCTCGTGAATGCTTCAGATTCAAGAGTCGATACTCCACGGGTTCACACCACATGGCGAGGGTAAATTAAAACGCGGATTGTAACATTTGGAAGTGGAAGAAAAATATGATTATTATTCAAGACATAATGATACTCTTCCACACACGCATGCATGCATGCACACGCTCACACGCACGCACTTACACACAAACGCACGCAGTCACACACACACATAAAATCGGGAACTCGTATCCAATAAACCTGAACAAATCTGAACTTCACCTAAAGAGTAGCGGCCAGGAGACGTGAGTATACTCCGCCACGTCCCGAGTACGAGTTAGGGGGAGTAGGACGTGACTCCTGCACCACAACCGAACCACACTGAGCACTTATTATCCAAGTCAAAGTTAATTTTTCGTTTGACCACTGGGGAATTACTCCTTAGTTACAGAAAACATAGGCCCGAAGGATGGAAGAGGGAGGAAGGAAGAGGAAAGAGGAAGGGGGAAGGAGAAGGAGGGAAGAGGGAGGAGCTGGACCGGATATGAAGGTTCTCTACACTCGGATAATGATGATAATATGTAAGTGAAATTTCATGTAATAGGTCTGTGAAGAAATGGAAGTTACGCTCCTGGCTAGAGCAGGTTAGGTTAGGTTAGACTTGCACACACCTAGATGACACAGCAAGTCCAAATACGTGCAGCTTGACACAAACATACACTGAAGACCTGATCCGCCAGAGGACCACAACTGTGTTCAGAGTAATAGTGCCCTAACACACGGACAACATGTATACCATTATACAAGGGTTAGTTTGACTCGCCCCCAAAAAATCGAATTTCTCCAAAAAGGGAAAAAGTCGTGGAGGAAAACCGATTTTTCCGTTTGAAGGCAGATAACGAAAATAAAGACTGATAGTACTGAAACAACGGAAATCAGAGAAAAATGATTGAAACCGTGAGGGGAAAAAAAAATTTAAATACAGATCTGGAAAAGGGTCACTGAAGCGTATAAATATAGTCTTCTATTAATTAATGCAAACAATTATTTTTTTTATTTGAACCTTCAACTGTGACCACAAACTTAAACACATAACTGAATGTATTGGTCCAAAAATAACAATTATGCTTTGGACAAGACTTTTGACCTACCTATGACCTTGGATATTATCGACCCTCTCCACGTAGAAAATATAAACAGCTATACACTAGGTTAGACTGTCCTCCAAGGTTGAAGTCAGTCTGATTTAAAACTGTAATACTAACTAGCTATATTGTCTAGAACTCTACATGAATGGAGAAATAGAGGGAGAGGAGATTGTAACAGCCCAAGTAGAGACAGTAATCTTCTCTCTTTTTAAACGGCGACCAGTTACTTATTCCTGGTGTCAATACGTACAATCGGGAAATGTTCCGCGTAAAACACCCGGCCACTAGTTCGAACCTCTGAACCCGAGACAAGTAGTAGCGAAGCAGTAGTCAGACACTCACTTATCTGGCAACTGTATGTACCGTAACCCTATATAATTAAGACTCATTACACATATAGTTAAGATAAATCACATCATTTACTATACAGTGTTAACTAAATCCATTAATATCATCTATTTTTACTGTACTGAGGGAATACACATGGACTGTTTACACCACACACCTCCAGCAAGTTTCTTTATCGATCCCTTAACCCTGTCCCCTTCCCGCCATACCAATAATACTGGGCCCCGAGAACGATTTACATGGCATTATACTGTATGATTAGATAGCAGGCTAATGATGCGTCATATTACGCATGTTGTGTAACTCACGTTTTCCTGCCGTAAAGGGATTTATCTGAGGTGCTTTGTGACGTGATAGCGAACCTTAAGTGATAAGAGAAACAACATTGTATTTCAAGTTTGATCAAGGCTCTCCGTGATTCACCTCCTCGTACGTAACAAACACTTACGCAAATAATCCGGTGTGAAGTGAGCCGGAATTCCTTAAATACGATGATTTTCTAGTATCAAGATAACAGATAAGGAATATGCTTACCATTACCCCCCCTCCCCTCCCAACACACAATAAAGTATATACAAGGGCAAGAATTCCCACTACAAGTTGGAGGTGAGGTCACTAACCAGCTGGAGACACAAGTTGGTCATGTTGGCCCGGGGATGTTACTGACTGGCAGGTCAAGTTGTCCAGGGATATCATCGTCTGGGCATGGGGTGAATGCCTGAGGCCAGACGAGACGTCCAGGGCAGATCTTGTTCGGATGAGAAGCAGGTTTAGGGGGTAGAGCTATGGTGTTGGGGCGTGTGGCCGGGGGATGGAGAACCCGTCACCCCGTACACCTTCATCACAGCTCCAACACACACAAGCACAGCTCCAACACACACAAGCACAGCTCCAACACACACAAGCACAGCTCCAACACACACAAGCACAGCTCCAACACACACAAGTACAGCTCCAACACACACAAGCACAGCTCCAACACACGGATACTCTCACAGTGTTATTGTGTCACCCGACAGGGGTCTGGTACACGAGTAACTAGTCAGTCAGCCAGTCAACGGTGGTTCGCAAGTTTAGTGTGGTGGTTAAGGAGACACCTGGCCAGCAATGTCAACACCAACTGGTGACGAGGAGCCATTTTGACCTTAGAGTACATTGTCTATATGGACCCTGAGTGTCCGAGCCAGAGGGGCATACAGTATACATAGCCAGCAGCTGCCTGGAACAGTTTAAGGAAACTTTTAAAGATTCACTCGTAACTGATCACTAACACTACAGTGCGTTTTTTCCTAGCCGAGAATAGATGCCCCGCCCCCTCAAGAGTTACAGCTGATTGGCTGTTGCAAATCTGTTCGAGTTCGTCCTGAAGTAATGATGTATTTCAAAATGAGTTTATTCATAATCGTTGGGATGACCGATTCTGACGAGAAAGAGATTTAGCTAAATTATTTAAAGATACATACATTCATTATTTCAAACATGAGCTCGTAGGAAGTTTATTAGAAATCTTATACATGAAGTAACTCTTAAACTCTGGTCGCAAATTCATGCTTTCTGAAGGACGCATTTAATATATACTTATTTTTACCCACAATAAGGCATACTAAGACAAATTACGTATCAGTAAAACTACATTATGCAAAAACTTAACATCTTTAAAGATCAGAATCACACTGAAATATTATTACACAGCCGTCAGCAGAGGCGGGAAATATGACTGCGAAGGTATGGCTGCAAGGGAAGGTTGGAGGGCAAATTATAAACCAAATAGTTGTACTGTAGTCGTCTTCATGGCAGTGACATTGGAGGTCTTTACATTGTGTGCCGGAGTTATCGTGTGACTCTTGTTTTTATTACTGGAGGTTTTAATGACTTTGTTTGCTAGGTACTGGAGATAATATCTGACGTATTATGGGGACTGGAGTTATTTAGTGACTTGTTATTAACGACTGGAGTTATTTATTGACTTGTTATTAAATGACTGTAGTTATTTAGTGACTTGTTATTAACGACTGTAGTTATTTAGTGACTTGTTATTAAAAGTTGGAGTTATTTAGACGTCCAGACTTTATTGTCGAGTGGAGGAGTTATTTAGGAGAATATACCATGACAGTTATTGAGCAACCTACTTAGCCGGATGAAACCATTCTAGTGGCTTTGTTTTCCTTCCTCCTCCTCCTCCTCCTCCTCCTCCTCTTCCTCCTCCTTCTCCTCCTCCTGTTTCTCATTCTCTTCTTCCTTTTCATTACTTCTCTTTCTCTTTGTTTTCTGACACAGACACACAGACATTTGGCTCTATATGGCAACTACTTGTAAGTCATACGATTGGTTAATGATCTTATTTGAATTGTCTTCTTATCTATAATGTTCTTGTATAATTTACCTATCTCTATAATCTACCCTAATGTCTTTCTTAATCTGTTTCAATAACCCCTTTTTTTTTATATTAATCTACTCATTTATATAATTTTACTTTATAATTTACCTTCGTCTATTAGGCCAGAAGTATATAACTATGTTTGCTGTAATTAATTCCTATGTCTTTTATTATTAGGAATTTGTTTTGAAAGTTCACGGCAGGTTTTCCACCACTGTAGTTTTCTCAAATTTCTTCACTTTTTTTGACCAAGAACCCTATACCTGTACCCACTCCTGTACCCGCTCCTGTACCCGCTCCTGTACCCACTCCTGTACTTGTACCTGTACCTGTTCTTGGATTTGTTCATATATCTGCACTTGTAAACGATGGGGAGTTTAAGTAACAATAAAATGAATAAAATAATTTACATAACTATAAAATAGATAATAATAAACCTTAACATAACATTAAAATAAAGTTAATCTTAACAAAACAGGAAATAATATTAATAACTCAAATTTCTCAGCATCATCCAAGGGAAACAAACCTTGCCCACGAACCGATACCCTAGCAGGATAACTATACAACTAGTGACTGACTGTGTTACTGTAGTCACCGCTATAGAATGTCTCATGTTGCCGTTTTCTTTAACCCCTAAACACCCTTTGTGATATCATTGCTGAAATCGTTACTATGGCAACACGGTAAATTTTTAACGTGACTTTCACCAGCGCTTTGTCAGACAAGATAATAGTTAACTTAAGCTTTATAAAATGATAAAAAAATAATAAAAAAGCTTAGAATATCGGCAGGTTAATTAAAAGCCTCTCGACCTACTTAACTTTACATTTGAAATAAAACCGGAAGCTCACACACGACTTAATGGTGCTTCACCCTCGCCTGCCTCAGCCTTCTTATTCTCTCTCCTTGTTATAATTACGCCATTAACTTTGCTCCTTAAGAACTGCTCCATTACGGCCTCTTGCTCTTACACTAAAGAAACGTTATATGCACAGTAATAATAATAATAATAATAATAATAATAATAATAATAATAATAACAATAATAATAATAATAATTTTTTCTGGTGTATTTACATATACAGAAAACAATATACGATTTTCATAGATAAATACTTAATAGAACGAAAAATCATAGTGAAAGACAGATACAGGTACAGGTACAAGTTTAGGTACAGGTATACAAGTTTAAGTACAGGTACAAATTTAGTAACAGGTAACAAACACAGGTAACAATAAATACACATTCACAAAGGAACTATTAAACTTGTTGCATAAAAACATGAAGTTTGCCGAGTCTCCCAAGCATTTACAAATTAAGTTTTAAAAGTATCAAGCCACAATGTTCATGTTAAAATCTTTATTACTGTAACTTATGGAAATAATGTAAATATTTCAAGTGTGCGGTATAGCCAAGCAAATGTGTACAGTATAGGTCAGGTGCCACAGTATATTATATAGCCTATTTATATGGTGTCATTATATGTGGGACAGCCTATATTAATCCTTCATCATTATCATCCCAGACGCAAAGAAAAATAATATTACTAATGATAATAGCCAAAAAAAAAAAAAAAAATACGCTAATCTCTTCATCTCTATTTAGTAAAACAAACTAGATTAAGTTTATATCTGTAAAAAAACAATAATATATTAAACTTATCCCACTTACGCGAGGAAAAAAAATCCAGACGCACCACCGCAGAAAATAATACTAATCCTTACTCTAGTTCCGCTAAGAAGAAAAAAAAAGAGACTGAGTTATCTCATTTTCTCATATATATATATAAAAGAACGAGAGAGACTAAATTAAAATCCCGAAAACCAGACAAATATAGAGACTAATGATGATCTCACTTTCACAGAACAAACTACAAACGACTTTATTATTCCTACTTTGGTAAAACTTAAGTACACGGGCATGGACTCGCCTGAGAAGACCAGTGTGAGGAACTTCCTGCTTCAGTATCTGGAGGATCGAAACTACACCCACCTCCTGCAGTGGGTGAAGAAGGAAGAGTCTTCTTTCAGGGTCTTGTGGCTTCATGCAGGTCGGGCCACTTTCGACAGAGAGAGACACCAGGCTCTGTTCTACGCCTATCGGGAATACAGGGGTGAGTGACTGATTACCTCTTCTATAAGTACAGGAGTGAGTAACCATGAATAGTGACAACAGTAATTTTCAGCTGGGCTTAGGAACCCAGAGAACGCCTTTCCTGATTGACTGATTGATCAAGTACATCTGATGATATATTCTTGGTTACCTTGTTTATCTGCAGGTCTCCCAGGCCGTAAGAGCTTGGAGGACCCAAAACAGTGCTTCGGGATGGCCCTTAAGAAGTCGCCGTCAGTAAGGCTTCTGTCCAAGGAACCTGACGACGACTGGAGGCACTACCAATTTACCAGCCAGGGGGCCTCTCAGGACTACCCTGGTATAACAGGTAAACCACTTAGGTAGTTTACAGGGGGAACTCTCTATCAGCACCATCTTAGAAGGGATTTAGCTTGAAGGACGTTCAAGGAAGTCAACAGGTACCTTGTAACAGTCATAGTTTTAATAGGTCTTGACTGGTGCTGTAGAGAAACTCGCTAAAAAGTATCTTTCAGGAGTGGTCCGATGAATTTGAAACTAAAAGTAGTTCGTTGCATCATCATTGGTGAATAACAGTATGCCTCATGAGCACAAGAATTGTAAAGATACTTTTTTTTACCGAGTGTTACACACGGTAAAAAAATATGTATTGTACCACTTTCGGTGTGAAACAATATGACATTATTATTATTAGTAGTAGTAGTATATTTTCTCCCTCCCCCCCCAGGCCTTGATATGGGTCATTGACCTGTGCCCAGGTGGGCTGATCCAGGTGAAAAAAAAAGAAAAAAAGATGAGCAACCAATTTAGTTATATACTGATATTCATTATTAAGTTCCTAAATTGACTTGTTGACAACTCAGATCAATAGGAATAACATGTACTTTAAGCCGACCTTCAAAACATTATGGCTCATGACACTTGTTAATAGTACAATTATGTCTTTTACTGGCCTTATTAATAGTCATCATCACAAGCCGTCTGGTAAGGTGTTGTTTGTCTAATTCAACCTGACAGGTAGACAAAACCTGCAGACATTATAGTTTTTTGGTCTAATAGTTAAAAGTGGACAGAGGTCAGTATGTCAAGTCGGTGTCATACAACAACATTTATTTACAAGTAAACTTTTCCTCTGTAGCTCTGAACACAACAGTAATTTACAAAACGTCAATATAAACACTTAAAACGACCACTCAAAGCCAGTACTGATATACACTATATACATTTGGTTTAGTTTTCAGCTTCTAAGTATTTCACATTATCAAAAATGAGAAATTGTGACATCCCAAACAGCCAAATAACAACTAAATACGGAACTCTTTATTTTCAGCTTCACTTAGGAAGAACTTGATCAAGAAGTCTCTTAGATGCCAAAGTCTAGACGCAAATCAAGTATTAGATTTCAACAACAATATGAAGAACACTCCACAATCCATCCAACCTTCCACTCCAAACACTCCACAATCCATCCAACCTCCCACTCCAAACACTCCACAATCCATCCAGCCTTCCATTCCGAACACTCCACAACCTATCCAGCCTTCCACACAGCCTTACCGAGACCAACCACAGTACTATCCACATTTTTCTCAACACCAACGCCTAAGACAACAAGTGGGGATACGCCGATGGTCCCTACCCAACCAACAGCTGTCATCTTCAAGTGTACACCCTGCAGAGAATCCCCAACAGCAGCTTCAGAATCACCAACAGCAGCTTCAGAATCCCCAACAACAGTTCCAAAATCCCCAACAGCAGGTTCAGAATCACCAACAGCAGGTTCAGAATCACCAACAGCAGCTTCAGAATCACCAACAGCAGCTTCAGAATCCCAACAGCAGCTTCAGAATCCTCAACAGCAGCTTCAGAATCACCAACAGCAGCTCCCAACAGCAGCTTCAGAATCCCCAACAACAGTTCCAGAATCCCCAACAGCAGGTTCAGAATCCCCAACAGCAGCTTCAGAATCACCAACAGCAGGTTCAGAATCCCCAACAACAGTTCCAGAATCCCCAACAGCAGGTTCAGAATCACCAACAGCAGGTTCAGAATCACCAACAGCAGCTTCAGAATCCCCAACAACAGTTCCAGAATCCCCAACAGCAGGTTCAGAATCACCAACAGCAGGTTCAGAATCACCAACAGCAGCTTCAGAATCCCCAACAGCAGCTTCAGAATCCCCAACAGCAGCTTCAGAATCACCAACAGCAGCTTCAGAATCCCCAACAGCAGCTTCAGAATCCCCAACAGCAGGTTCAGAATCCCCAACAGCAGCTTCAGAATCCCCAACAGCAGCTTCAGAATCACCAACAGCAGCTTCAGAATCCCCAACAGCAGTTCCGGAATCACCAACAGCAGCTCCAGAATCCCCAACAGCAGCTTCAGAATCCTCAACAGCAGTTCCAAAATCTCCAACAGCAGCACCAGAATCCCCAACAGCAGCTTCAGAATCACCAACAGCAGTTCCAGGATCACCAACAGCAGTTTCAGAATCACCAACAACAGCAAAAGAATCCCCAACAGCAATTCCAAAATCTCCAACAGCAACACCAGAATCCCCAACAGTGGCACCAGAACCCCCAACAGCAACCACAGAATCCCCAACAGCAACACCCGAATCACCAGCAACAGCACCCGAATCATGAGCAACAGTATCGAATGTTTCAGCAACCTGCGGTCCTTCAACAACCGATCTCTTTACCCGTGAATGTGAAGCCGACGAACAGTGCTTGTACGAGACACCGAGGAAGCTTACCTGAGTCGCAGTGGCCACATTCGACGTCTCCCATCACCCAGTACATCCCAGTCTGTCAACCCATGCAGACACGAATGCAGGAGAGCTTACAAGGACAGTCTGTAGCAACAACTACTTTAGGATGGTCCAGCAGTGTACCTCAGAGCGTGTCTGGAGAAGGTTGCTGGACCTACACCCCTTCTCCATCTAACAGTCCGTGGTTTCAATCGCCACAGACTTCGAGCAGCTCTCAGATGGGTACAGATGCCGCCCGTTTCTTCAGTTCTAAGAGTACAGAACTCCAGTGGCATCTAGAATAAGTGTTGGTTCTTGTAATTTGTGTTGTGGTCTATCCAAGGGGGAGAAGACTGCAAGATGGCGGCGACCACAGAGAGCAAACAAGGACCATTCATATATTGACTAAGATGTTTTGTGTTCCTTAGCCAAATGAAAGCAGCAAAAACAAGCGCGGAGAAGACTTGTGATGCTGCAGCGGGTAACTATTATAGCTCCACATATTGACGGCGGATAAATACAGACGTTGTACACCTCAGGGTTGATTGTACAAAATAATGTTAACCATGATTTTTTTTTTTCTATGTAAATATTGTATCTTTAGTAAATGTTCTTTTTTAAGTGTTTATCAACTAAGATCAACGTACCTATTCACGAAAAGTTCTCTATTAAATGAAAAGGGACTGTGGACAAGCAGCTACACAGACACAAAGATAAATATAAATCACTAGAGCAAATTATCTATCTATATTATATTAAATAAGTCCCTTTAACCTATAGTACATAATAATTATAAATATTTATTATGTTTATTAGTGTAAATTTATGATAATTGCTGAAGCTTTTAAGTGTTTTCAACTTCACTTAAATGACGTCGACGACACTTATTATAAAACACACTTTATACATTAAATATTTCTTCCCGTTATGTTTTTTTTTTACTACACTATTAATATTGTCTTGTAATGTCCCCTGAGAAATATTTGTCCTTTGTAATCATCATTCCTGCTTCTCGTTATACCCGAGACATGAAGCAATTGGTTATATTATTATTTATCTTTTCATTATATCAACTAATATATCATTATATCATTATTATCTTTTATCGATGAAGTTATAGTATTCCCTATAATATGTCTGCCACACTGTTGTATATATCTGCCACACTGTTGTATATATCTGCCACACTGGAATATTCTGCCACACTGTTGTATATATCTGCCACACTGTTGTATATACCTGCCACAGTTGTATATATCTGCCACACTGCTGTATATATCTACCACACTGCTGTATATATCTGCCACACTGTTGTATATGTCTGCCACACTCCTCTATATGTCTGCCATCAGACTTGTTTATCATCTTAAGTTAAATCATCATCTCCAAAATGACCTGCAGTAGTGGCTATACAGAATACCTGTATATAGTGTATTACTAAGACACTAAAATTAGCAATAGAATATACAAGAACATTGAGAGGAGGGACACACACACACACACACACACACATATACACGGATAATGGATGAGACACAACCCCACACAAGTAAGGAAGGTAATACAGTCTAATTAAAACTCCTGAAGCAGAGGAAATAACGCGTGAGACTGGTGGGAGTAAGGCGGTGGTACACAATTGTCCTCTCGCAATATGTGAAAGTGCCTGGATATGAGACATTTTTTGTGTTTTCTTCTCAGCCAAGCAGCCGTAAAGGGAGAAACGCACACACAGCAACTGTAGCTACCCGACTCTCACACACCCACCCAAGATCGAGTTCTAAATTCACTTTAGCCTTGTGTGAGAGCAGACTACTTATTTATTGATGTTAATAGGTTAGTGGTGGTCCGCTTTTCATCCGGGAAACGTGAAACTTATGAGTAGATGGAACAACTTGTGCTAGAAAAGTGTGTCCCGGGAAGTAGGAGAGTGTCTGTATGTATAGTGTTTCAAGCAAGTCTCTGATAGTGTTTTGACGTTAGATAATTTTATGTACTAAGATCTACAAACGTAATCACTGGACAATAAATAAACACATCATTGAAAAACAGATCATTTCCATCCCCCTCACTGTCTTAAAATTTCAAAAGTCGAAAAATATTCTTTAGAAACTTAAATAAATATTTTCCTTTTTCATGGTTCTGTTAGTCACAATGACCAAAATCCAAATTAAACACAAATAAAAACAAAAAACAATAACAGCGTTAATCACACAACATTTCAACCTACTGTATACTCAGTTGTATTCTGGATGAGAGGATCACACACCACTTTACCGCAGCTCGGTACTAAACACTAATGGGTCACACAGCTCACCATACAGTACTGTCCCGCAGCTCGGTACTGAACACTGTCATTCCTCAGGTAAGTTTAGCAGGAGTTCCACTGGATTATGTCAACTGATGAGTTCTGTCTATCAGCGTTTATTTATAGCGAGTTTTAGGCGGGCTTTTCCACCTTCAGTACATCAACTATATTATCAATATGATTCACCTTCGTCAGAATTCTTTATTTTCGTTCCATAAATATAAGTAGTTTATTTTTTTATTATTATCTTGCTTTAATTCTCATTAGTTTGTTTCTTATAATATATATTTTTTAAGGTTATAATTGGACTCACATTTTACTAGTAGTCTGTTAGAACTTTAGCGACTACTTGATCACTGATTACCCACAACTCAATACCTTTGTGGCCAGGAGGGAAACTTTGCGAGCTTCGTTGTTGACGTAGCCCACCACTAGATGTCTCTGTTAGACTATCAAATTCGTTTGTATAGCGTAGACTAACACACACACACACACACACCTGTTAGTGTAACTTGACACAGGGAGTTCCCAGACTGCAAGTGGTTGATTGAGTATCATTTAAAATACCCAAATCCCATTGTAGTATACAATTAGATATTTGAGAACACAAAGGTACCAAGATTTTTTTAAAATATAATAACAAGAGTGAAGAAACACCTAAACAAGAAATTTAATAAGTATATATAATCAGAAAAAACAAGAACTAAAAATAATTATAGAACAATAATTTAATCACAAAACCAAAAAACAAACAAATCACAAACAAGGAATTAGAAAACAAAATCTTATCACAGACAAGGACAGTAGAAACCACATTATAAAAAAAGACCTAGAAACCCAAAAAATATTCATAGAACCAGACCAATGAATATGAACATTATGTCAGTGAAGAAATTAGAAGCTGGCTGAAACAAGAATAACCTGATTCGAGCAAAATACAGGTAGATACAGGTGTGTAGTCAATATAATTAACCAGTGGAATGAATATCGAGCAAGAAAGAGAGATAGTCGAAAAATAGAGTTAGAGAAAGAGAAAGAGATTGAGAAAAAGTAGAAAGATAGAGAGAGAGAGAGAGAGAGAGAGAGAGAGAGAGAGGTTATAAACAGTCACGTTATATCTGTAAGGAAGCGTGCATACATTTTTTTAGACACACTGTATTTTATATAGCAAGACACCGTTCATTAAGTTACCTGAAGTAAAGGGGTCGAGTTTTTCGTTATACAGTGTACTCTGTTCTCTATCTTTAGCTCTTTTGTTTTCTTTCTCACTTTTTTCGACTCTCTCTCTCTCTCTCTCTCTCTCTCTCTCTCTCTCTCTCTCTCTCTCTCATATATCAGTAAACATTATCCTCACTTGTGGGAAACCTCGCACATCGATAAGTCAGCACAATGTAGTTTTTTTTATACAAACATTCATGCGATCTCCAAGGAAATATATTGTTTATAAAATTTATACCACAGCTTTTAAAATTCACAAAATATCAGTATTCTCTTAGTATTTGTTTTTAATAGAAAGATTATATTTTGTTAACAACCGTCTCTGGTTCGTTTTCTCTCTTGAACGACCGATATCGTCGTCTTATATTGTTCTTGATAATCCCCGACGAAGGAACTAATACCATCATACATTAACAGACATATAGGTGTAAGAGAGAGTAAACCCTTGTGAGAGTCTGGTAGGAAACATACACAGCGCACCCAGGAAGTTCAACAGTAGTCGTCGTGTCCGTGCTTGTCTCTGTCTGTGTGTCTGCTTGCTCTTGCCTTTGTTCAGATCCTAACTGTGTTTTCTATCTGTGTACCTTATGGTGTGGGTCTGTTCTTGCGTTTCATTCTATAGAACGAGAGGGAATGGATTGTGCGTACACAGTCAATCAAACTCACTGAGTAATTGATGTTGCAATTTAGAGAGCAGGAGTACCGTGCGTCCTGCTGGGCCGGGCGAACACCCAGCAACACTCACACCACCTCCTGCAACGAGCTGCGCTAATGGGGACCTTCCTTGTTAGCCTTCAGGGTCAGCCAGCAGCAGGTGGGCCAGCCAACCAGCCTCGACCATCCCACCAGCCTCTCTTAACCTCCTCCTTAACTCACAATTGGTGGATGACCCTCACCAAAGTGGTCCTTATGTTCTGCAGGGGGGGGGGAGAGGGAGTCATCCAATTTGTTGTTTGGGTTAAGCTGGCCATGAAAAGGACAGAGGTCAGACAACACGAATGCAATTGCGAGGGACTGGAGGGGTGTTGAGGATGTTGGTGATGACAAGTGTGACTTCAGTGGTTTGTTCCTGGGAGACGGGGGGCGATGAGTGAAGAAGTGTAATTATGTACGGGGCGGCAGCTGGAGGCTTCAGGAAGACGTTTTATAGCTAAAGGTGTCACTTTCTCTATTGTTTTGGAATTCGATAAGATTAATTTATATTTCATCATTTTGAGAGATTGAGAATTAAGAGTGAGAGTGAAGGAAAAAACTTGCACTTAATTTGAGCAAAATAACTCAGTTAGATAAGAAGTTGTACCTTATTAGCTCATTTTATAAGGAAAGTGTACATGATTAGTTCATTTAATCAAGATACGATACCATATTAGCTTATTTAAGTAAGGAGCTGTACCTAAAGTCGGAATACGAATGTCAAACAAGAATGAGAAGAATAAAAATAAAATACTCGAGAGCACGAAATGATTACTTTAGGACGTGCAATAAACAAAATCCTAAAAATCAGTATAAATAAGTCTGATTATATTTTAGTTTCTTCTTATAAAAACAAAAAATCCTGTAGTTTTAGTGTATGATAGTTGTCTTGAGTCTAAAAATTAACTGACCAATTAGATACCAATTTGCTCGGAACATTTTTTTTTACCATTAACTCAAATTTGAATAACTTAATGCACTTAAAGTTTATATGTATCTAATATAATTGTCATCCTTGCCACTCAGAAACACCTGTTGTTGTTGTCTTTGCCAGGAACATAATTGTGTATCAGTCATGCCATAAGTCCAGGTACTGTAATCAGTTTTCTATGTATCATTGACTACAGCCATTGATGGAAGAATTACAGTATATCGCTCATTAATAGCTACAAGGGGAACTATTACAGGGTGTATTAAAGTGTGTCAGCAACAGTAGTAGACATTCAATAGAGGACATGAATAGAAAACATTGATATAAATAGGTATTACTCATTTATTTAATGTTGATTTAAGAGAATATTATTATTATTATATATATTATTTTTTTGGAGGGGAAGCACATGAAGATATGACCCCACTACCACACTACCACTGGCAACCACAATCATCGTACACAGTGGGCAGGGCTTTGATGACGAGAGCTATTGTGGGGTGAAATACACAGACAAAAAATAAACACACAATTAAACCTTTGGCAACCTGAGCTATCCTTTCCTGACGTAAAAAATGATCTAAATTTAAATGAGTTTACCTTATTTTAACCGACGGAGGAGGATAAACTGAAGCCTTTGGTAACAGGATATGATGCAGAGATGTGGTCGTTTTCAGGGTGACCAGATTTTCCGGCAGAAAACTGCTAGATTCTCGAAGAAAGTGCTAGATTTGCGGAAAAGTGATAATTTACATTTGGGAGGAATTTTCTTTATATATTTCTAAATTGGTATTATAATGAATTATCATTATGCCAAAAAGTGCTAAAAATCTCGAAATGCCAGATTTAATGTTAAATCAACTGAAAAAGTGCTAAATAAAGTAGGAAAATGCTAAATCGTGTCACCCTGGTTGTTAATGAAACAGTTGACATACGCAGATCTCCCACGTGACAAAGTACCGTGACCTGATTTGTTAAGGATGATCATGTGGATAAACACACCTACAGTAGTTGTGTACGAGAACACGCCAAAACGAGAAGAGAATCACTTAATGCGCTTCCATCAGTTAAATAAGTT
Source organism: Homarus americanus (assembly GCF_018991925.1). Lineage (NCBI taxonomy): Eukaryota > Metazoa > Arthropoda > Malacostraca > Decapoda > Nephropidae > Homarus > Homarus americanus. The sequence continues at coordinate 904,875 of NW_024737042.1, read as the reverse complement.
TTTTATTATAATTATGTCATATTTTACATTAGGAAATGTTACATCAGGCTGCCAAAGGCTTACTTAGTGTATTTTGCCCACTTTGTACAACCATTGTCGGTATTAATGGTAGTGAGTCATATCTCCATATATATTCAGTTGTGACAAAAATATAGGTCATAATCTTTTCATTTTCATCATTTACATTAGAAAACCTATTTATGTTTGAGATTTATCATTATGTACTGTAACGAGTCTTTAGCTGTGTTATTATTAAAATGAGTCAACATTAGAGTGAATCAGTACTAAAGTGTGTTAGATTAGGTTCGGTTTGGTTAGCGTTAGGTTTGGTTAGCGTTAGGGTGGTTAAACTGGGATGGAAATTCTTCGGGTAATCCTATGAAACTGAAAATTATACTCCACATCTACATATGAAGTATAACATCAGGCGAATAATGTTCTTTACCCATTCACCGTTATTCAGTTAAAACCTGATTATTATTCAATATCCCTTTCATTTTAGCTCTAGTGAGGTTGACATAGTTACCCTTGAATTTGTTTGGCTATTTTCTATGACAGATATTTTATGGTAAACTAAGCCAATCGTCAAATTTTATTTTGATTCACGATTGGACAGAACATAGATAGTAAATGCATTATTCCTCGCCTTACTATAACCAATATTTATACTATCACCATTATCATATTATCATAATTATTGCTTATCTTTTCTATACACCTAATCTTGTTCTTTCAGACACTTGCACAGAAAAGAAGTTGCATCTTATATGTATTTACCTAAAAAATATCTCTAATCCAGTTCTGAAATTATAACTTACATATAACTTGTTCGGGGGTTAATTTTAGATAATTACAGATATACCTCTAAACTGCGCTATGTTTAAAATGTATTTGCTCAAGTACAATTGTCAGTGATTACGATCTTTTTCAATAATGTCTTATTTGTGTAAACGTTGTTAATTTGTATTTTTTTTCAAGGTTCTTTATTTGTTTCACACATCGTTACCCACATATATAGTATAAAATTAATAAGAAAAACAAAACATCAGTTAAGTTCTTCTGTAGGATCTGTTGCCATTTACCTGGTGGGTGTCAGGCTATGGTGTGAAATAGTTTATTAAAGTTATAACCAACGGAACCTAACTAAGCGATTATAGAAAACTAATTATCTAATTTAGGCAAGGTTAGGTGGGTTAGGTTAAGTATTGTTGGCTCGTTTTACCTGTTGTAAATGAAATGTACAACGAATTACACAACTAACAGGTTTCTTTATAGACACTTGGCCGGATCAGTGGTTAATGAGACGACTGGACAACCAACCATGACGGAGACTCAGATATAAATCCCTAAAAAATAATCCGATTTAAATAATATGATACTCACACGAGGGAATTTTTTTTTACTCTTGTTTCTTTTGGTTAATAGTTTCTTTTCCACAGCCCAGTGGTCACTTAACGCCTGTCAGCCTTGAGATGATGTTAAAATTAAGTCAAAGTCATTTCAACGTCGTTATAACACGGAGAAATAAGCTGTGTATCATATGGAGAGAAACTCACCACATAATCGGTTAAAAATGGATCTTGTTCACCTTTATAGAATTAACTTAAAGGTAGGGGATAATTCATTCTTCTGCAAAATGTACCCAAATGGGGAGAGTCAAGCCATCACACGGAGGTATTCTACTGTGTGAACTTATCCCACATTAAGGATACTAAAATTTCGGTCCATAAGTAGGCAATGTGGACCGTCTTTACCTCACAAGCTGTCAAGTTAGGTACCCGTTCACAGATGGATTGCTTAAGGGCGGCATGGGTATGAACCAGTGGCCATCAGGACAGGGAGCAAGTGTTGCATTCCTCTGTTCGCCACACCATCTGGTTTATCCTGAATACCCTAAGTCAATTGTTTTAAATTTTGATTAAATGTTCAGCAAAACATTTTAATGCTACTAGGAATTTATACGAGACAGTATACACATAGACAGTCCGGGTATACAATGTACAGTCTCGTTCAAGATTCTTCAAACACTGCTGGAGACACCTGGCAACTCAAGGCCGTTTGTTTACATAGTAAAAATTATGAATGAATGTAAAAAGGTTATCGGTGATTGGTTACTTAGTTCCCCGTTGCTTAATTAATATGGTTGGGCTTTGTTTTTCAGTATAAAGATAGACGGTGAAAGTATACACAGGATGATAAACAATAAGTCAACACGACAAAGGAGAGCCCAAGAATGCCCGCCGTAAGTTCATCTTCATTAGAGTCATTTGTTTAAGGCTGCTGGGGGACTAATGAGTAACAATGAATACATAAAATATACACACGTAAATTTGTGTTAAATTTAGCAAATATAACATTTAACCAAGTGTTCATTGACAGATTTAATGGCAATGGAAAAAAAAACGAAGTATTAGGAAAATTAATGAATAACAGTTGAGAAATTTTGCTATAATTAATACGAGTAAAAATTAGCGTTTCATTTGATAAAGTGAAGATTAATGTCCCACTGAAATGAACGAATGAAGTAAGAATTTCATACCAGTGAGACAACAAACATAATCGGATCTCTTGAACAGATTCTGAAGTTCATTCAAAAGGAAATACCGAATGGCAATGTAAGATTATTATACTAGTGTTGAAATCTTAACTACAGTCTCTAAAAAGAAACGACCGTGATGCAAGACTTGTTATCTGTGGTTATTCCCGAGGCGGCGTAGTTGTCATGTGAGTGAAGACAATGATAAAGCATAGACCGCTGTACGTACATTAAGTGATGGAGGAGGTGAGTAAACAGAGCTAGAAGAACAACAGATGGCCAGAGACGTAATTACAAACATTGACAGAGAAGTATTCAGGTTTCAAATCAATCTCAGAAGTAGAAAGTTGCATGTCTAGGTATAAAGGTAACTTGTATTTGGTGACTAGTTATGTATAGAAATGTATACATGAAGACTTCTGAACCGAATCACATACCCTAATGCCATTCCTACCTGACTTATTTAGGAATAGAAACGAACTTAAACTCGACCCCTCAGCATGACAATCTTCAACGCATAAAAACGTTAAGTGTGGTAATGGCATCAACAAGTATAAAATGGAATGGTGTCTCGTTAACCCCGGTTGATGCCTTTTTTTTTTTTTTTTAAGATTGTGACCTTTGACATCTTGACCTCACCAAAACATAGAGGCTTTAGCATTGCCTCGATGGAAGATATTCTTAACTATTGTTTACTGTTAGTTAGTGAGTTGGGTAAATACATAAATAAAACACAGGCAGCACTCACATCCCCCCTTGCATGACCTCTTCAACCCTGAGCCACGTGGAGCGACACACACACACACACACACACACACACCTCTCTCTCACCAACCACAATAAAAGGTCTTTCATCAAGCCCTGTCTTAAGGCGTGTCAATCACCGCATGACACCGCTCGTCCGTCTGTCTGGCCGTCAGTTGAAGTCCCTTGAGCAACGATAAACTCCTGTCAAAATCAAACCGGTACGGAGCTGGTGATAAGGTGCGGTGTTTCAAGCAGTCACTCTGTCGCTCTCTCTATTTTTAATTTTCATCTCTCTCTCTCTCGTTTACTCTGCCTGTCTCTATCTCCACCATTTATCTCTCTCCCTCCATTTGTCTCCTCTCACTATCTCTCTCTCTCCCAGGTGTTGATGAATGCGCCTGCTACGTCAACCATCAGTTCACCAAGACGTGGGCATCTCTCCCTTATGCCCCCGCCCGTCGCAGGTAACCTTGGTGGGTGATAACCGTCAGAAATTAACAACGTAGCCTACCATTTACCCTTTCTGTTAACGCTGTTGGACTTCACACCGATGGCAGATGATATACAGAATTGGATTTATCCCCAATGAGAGGTAATATTTAATGATCTTTTCGGGACATGGAGGTTGCAGGTGATATTCAGTACACCTGTAATCAACAACACAGAATATTTAAAGAAACTAATATTGATAGTAATAAATTTTCATAATCTTCCTTAATACTGAAGATTTGATTTCAGTGCGTAACTTTGTTTCTGAAATTGAATATCTTTTTCTTTTAATATTAAAAAAAAAACTGTTTGAGTTGATTTATGGAGTTTGAGACGATATTCGAGTTAAATTTCGGCTTTCCTAAATACTCCAGACGACTACCGGTTCAGCACATTGCCTCATTGTTCAGTATATTACATGTACTTCTAAAGCTTCCGTCATGGTGCCATCCTGGTGTCTGAAGGCTGGCGACCACGACCCTCCACTTTAAATATTTCTTGTGTGTCTTTCCAATCTTCCCAAATTTTGTATCTTTCTTGAGCCTTCCCTTGGCCATCTTACTACTTTGTTGTCATTCGGAATCGAGTATGAAGATCATCCAGTTTTGATACAATCATATGAGTTATTAGCGATGTCACCTTCTTTGGTGAGTTTTGAGGTGACTAAAGAGGCCGATACAGGACCGGCAGAGTTGTTCACAGATTTTGCACATGTGGAGGGCTACATCTAGTGCGGGAGGGGCGGCGGTAGCGTCTTTCCGGTTTTGGTGCTTGCCTGTCTCGTTTTGCAGTCGGGCTAACTCGAAAGTATTGACACTTCTCGTGTGGTGCTCCTCCCAAGTGAGGGGGTCGATTTGGCACTTTTTCAGGTTTGTCTTAAGATTATTCGGGGATGGAGGATAGCTGAGGTTTGTCAACTCTGGATGCTGAGGGACCTGGTTGGTAGTCAGGACATAACACATCGGTATTTCGATTGAACAGCGAATGGTAATGCTCTTTCCGGTGCTGACGGATGCCTTCTTCGTCTTTTATTAGGGAGTTACTGTCAGATGAGCGGAGGAAGGCTGCGCCATAAGTGATTGATCCATAAAATGTTTTAGTGGAATTGAAAAATTCGCACATCTTGTGTTGATCTGCAGAAGGTATCAGCTTTGGTTCGAGACTGAGGGCTGTTCTGCCAGTCAGTTATGGCAGCATGTTTACCATTGACGAGTACATTGATTTCCGGGTCATTTTCATCAAACCAGTCTTGGTGTATTCTTTCAATGTGGCCGAGGATCTCTGCAAATTTTTGTCATGACAGCGTTGAGAATACCCCATTCAGCATGGGGATTTAGGTTGTTTGTTGTCGGGTTGTTTATCAGCCCAGGTTCAAGCTGCTCTTTGAAGGCATGTGCTACCACTGGATCCTCTAAACGCTTAGTGTTAACACCTCCTCTGGAGGCTTGTTGCCTTCGCCTTTTTGGGGCGACATGAAGTGAGAGCTTGGCTCTGACGACCCGGTGATCCACTGGGGTCTTGTTGGGGCTCTATGCGGGGCTCCACTGCAGATTTTTCGTTCGGGGTGTACTCCCGTCGCCTTATATCTACCAAGGTTAATCCGCAAGGCAACGGGTCAGTGGTTGGTAGGCGCCAGGACATATCCACATGCTAGTGGGCCTATGCACCGACCCTGTGGAGCCCATTGCTGCTCCGAGATCCCCTGCTGGTCTAGCCTGGGCCCACGAGGCACCCAGTTACCGTGCGTTGCCACGAGGAGGCGAAGGCTTGTGCAAGTTGTTTCCCTGTTCATCACGAGTGCTAGCCAGCGGCGGTAGCTGAAAGCGAGAGTGAACAAACAGTACTTACATCCTAACACTAACATAATGCTGCCACACTAGACGCATTACGCCACTTATAACTCTACCACTACATTACAGCGAAATATACCGCACTATACTGCATTTTACAATATTATATCAAAGTAAATTTCTTAATCACTGGGTAGGTCGAGATGTCGTGTACAATTGCACAACCTTGAGTGACCCGTACAGTTGAGAATATTATTATACGAGAAACACATGGGTGAGCCTAATGAAGGGCCTAATGTGTGTGTGTGTGTGTGTGTGTGTGTGTACTGGTTGTTTTGGTATTCACCTGTCACTCTTTACTCTTTATTTACCATTTTTATCCACTCGTCTTCATCTCCTCCCTTCCTCCCCTTTTCTGTAGGGTTTTCCGTGTTCTTTCTTCAATGTTAGGAGAGAGAGAGAGAGAGAGAGAGAGAGAGAGAGAGAGAGAGAGAGAGAGAGAGAGAGAGAGAGAGAGAGAGAGAGAGGATGTAAAAATGATCTCTAGTAATACCGGACCCTGATTTAAGCACCTCCTTTAGGGCTTTTGTATCCGAATATTATATTATTCATCCGAACGCCACATTATGCACCTGGACGCTGCGACATGCAATCTCCTCGTACTTTCATCACAAAAACGCAGAGTCTTTTCCTGTTTAGATAAGATTAACTCGTGTCCTTTGTCGTGTTTGAATAAAAATGTATCTTTATGATTCCCTTCGGCTTAGAACTCCTTTGTTGAATAATATTAATGAAAACAAAAATCAAATAGCAATTACAAATGAATAACTTCATCACTAACATAACTAACCTAACTAAACCTAACCTGATCTAACCTAACTTAATCTAACCTAACCTAACCTAACCTAACTAAACCTAACCTGATCTAACCTAACTTAACCTAACCTAACCTAACCTAACCTTAACTATATGAAGGAATAAATCTGACCTTATAATGAAATAATTCTAATAACTTATAACAATACAAAAAGTTAACCCTATTTGATAAAAGTGTCAATTGTGTTTAAAAGAGTTTGTAGAAAGAGTATATAAGTATCCCTATTTAGCATTACAACATAGAGTGAACTGAATTGGGTCGTGTAATGTGTAGACGTCATCGGAACTGCTTATATGCTTATTATGGATTTCCCGAGGTATAACGTTATAGCTGAGGACTAGGTCAGCCCCCCCTCTGACATACCATAAACTGATAACACCAATATATTTCTTCCCTGTAACCTGAATTAGTTGCGTTAGGTGGTGGGTTAGTGTCTCACCTTCTGCGTAGTTTCCTCACCTAATTTTCAGGTTATGAGGAGGAATTTGTAGAAGATACCTGTACCTGTTTAAACACACCTCTGTCTAATTTATGATTCGCTTACCTGAGGTGTTGAAATCTTAAGGGAAAAATAATCATAGTTAAAATTTCTAAAATAACTGTAATTATTTATGATGAATTGAACTTTTGTATATGTTTAAAATATTTTATTTGCTTGTGTGTTGACCTTGCTTTTTGCTTCTTCATCTCGACTTGATAGGAATAAGAAAAAACATCAATAAAATAAGAGACCCAGTTGAAGGAGAACTCAAATTAATAATGGTTTTTGTGACTTGTTTTTTTGTTGTTGCTACTGATTGTGTTGCTATTAATGTTGCTGCAGCTGTTATTGCAGTTTTATTCTTTATTGTTGTGGTTGTAGTTGTAGCTTTTTTTTTAGCTGTTATCATAGTTTTAATTTTGTTGTTGTTGTAGTTATTATATTTGTTTGTTGTAGGTTTTGTTACATTTATTGTTGTTTTTATTGTAGGTGTTTTTGTTGTTGTTGTTGCTGTTATTGTTGTTGTTGCTATAATGTTGCTATAATGTGGATGTGTGTGTGTGTGTGTGTGTGTGTGTGTGTGAGTGTTTAATTAGCATATTTCCCACCTATGTAGACCGGGGAAGATCCATTCCTTAACACCATCTATGAAGCAGAGAGTGACTGCGAGTGTTACTTAACTCTATAATATTCATACAACAATTTAACCTATAACATATTACTAGTCATGATTATATCTTACAAAATATAATATTCCTGTGGCTAAACTCACACAAAACAATACCTTAAGTTTACGAGCATAATTAACCCATATCTTTGTTTTATATCAATATGTCATAAATGAGTTGAGTACATTATGGTATGTCTTAACGCCTAAGGCATTTCCAAGTACTAATGGCAAATAGACTTAGAGTGAACACGTGGTGAACCTCTGTAAGCTGAGCCCGGATGACAAACCTTCTTCTCGGAACACTTCATTGACATCATGAAAAAAAATGTCCTGGTGATCGAACTTCCAGGTATTATTATTATCTTTAAGCTAAGTCATGTTAGAGTTAAATGTATTCATGAAGTTTAGACAGGTTAAAGTACTGTATATTAACCTTTTATTTATTTTATTATTACTATTAATGTTATGTCGTATGATTTTGTGTATCTGTTGGGGCTTTGATGTTTTTATTTGCTTTTTTTGTTTCATTTGTTGTTGTTGTTTTTTGGTGTTTCTTTTGTTGAGTCAATTTATAGTAGAGGATATAATTACAAATATATTTTTTTGTGTCTAATGAAAACTCAGACAAAAAACAAGACGAATTTATTTTAGATTTTGTTCACATTTTTACCAATAACTGAGATAACATGAAAATCAGATAACTACTACAACACCTGTTACTGTATTTGTTATCACCAGCCTAAATCTCCATGATGTTTTCCTCCTAACTAAAACCTAAATATGGCGGGGGAGGGAGAGGAGAGGGGGGAGGGGTTCCGGTGAGGCAGAGTTCCCCTGTTAGGAAGTTAGGGAAGGTTAGGTAAGTTTGGTTGGTTACGATAACTTAATTAGTTATACGTGGTTGATATCTCTATTTGTCTTATAGGACCTTGTATCTACCTTTCCTTACCGGCTATCTGATGTACTATGTTAGTCTTCCTCTAAATATTTATCTGCTTGTGGATCTGATTATTTGTGTGGATGTTGGAAGTGGCTGTGTGAAATAGCTGTGAAATTTGGACACGTTAGATATCTCTCTCTTTGTACGGTGGTGATGTAAGCGATACAGGATGAAGGCCAAAATAATTCTAGTGTTATTGATAAGAGAAGCAGAAAGTAGTGTGTGTGTGTGTGTGTGTGTGTGTGTATGTTTGCTTTGTATATGAATGTGTGCGTGTATTGGTGTTGTGTGGCATACTTATACTTACATACATCCATTCTTATCTACACATACACACACACACACACACACACGCACGCACACACACACACACAAACATAAACTGTATCTGCAAAGCCAAAACACTTTCAATTATTATCTGGTGATACACTATCAAACACAAATATTCCACTCAGGAGTTGATACATCACCGACACAGTTGCCAGAACCACGATAAACCACAACAACTAAAAAAACAAACATTACACTCCCTCTAATCAACCTAAACCAGTAAGATAAAACCCAAGATTTCCCTAAAACCTCAGATTCTTTCGTTTTATTGTTCAGAAAGTCTTATAAATGTGGGGGGTTTTTTGAGGGAAGGCGAATGAACCAGACAGAATGTGGCAATAAGATCATCTGTCCGAGCTGGGTGCGCCAGGTACAAGATAAGAGCTATCAGAGCCAGGGAGAAGATGGTACCAAAGGGTGATGAGGTGGTGGAGGGGGGGTGGAGGTGTAGGGGGGGGGTGACGGTGGAGGTGGGGAAGAAGGGTTGGGAGGTGGTGGTGATCAGCTGTGGTCGTGTGAACCAAAATCCTTCACTTATTCACAGGTGTCAAGAAGGTGTGCAGGTATCAAGTGTGGAGAGGTGTACTTACATATGCGAGAGAATATATCATCTCGTGTATATGTGTGCCTGTAATCTTATTAGCTGATACAAACATACGTGAACACCAAATATAGCCCTTATATACTCCCTATATCAGTATAAAAACAATTATACACACTGACTGTACAGTACTGTACTTATCAGTGTTGACCTGATAATCTTACGACACTCATTCATTCCTTATAAAGTATAGTATCAGTTCTTACTGGGCAGATAGGAACAATACAGTATGTATTTTACTGTATAAATTCATAAACCAAATTAAATATATCTCTGTCTCTATAATAATAATGTTAATGATAATAATAACAATAATAATAATAATAATAATAATAATAATAATAATAATAATAATAATAATAATAATAATAATAATAATAATAATAATAATAATAAAAATAATAAAATAATATAATAATAATAATAATAATAACAATAATAATAATAATAATAATAATAATAATAATAATAATAATAATAATAATAATAATAATAATAATAATAATAAAATAATAATAATAATAATAATAATAACAATAATAATAATAATAATAATAATAATAATAATAATAATAACAATAATAATAATCGTGACCCTTTTTGCCCTTTCCATATCTAACAAGGAAGACGATTACAATACTATTGACAGAGAGATACTGACACCCCCCTGTGCGCCTGGGGTAAAGGAGGCGATTGTAGGTGGGGAAAACCATGTATTTCCTGACGACCCGGGAGGATAGAGTCGGGTGTGCTGAGTCTACTGTGTACATCACGGAGGATTATGTGCATTTTTAAGAAGAGAGAGAGAGAAATGGTTATTAATATATGCATAAACGCCTATTTTTTAGAAAGAATAAACAGGGTTTCTAGGGCTTTTTTTTTTAACTGAGGCAAAAGTGGCAAGGGCAGGTGACTAAATCCCGGCTAGGATGAGTGAGAAAGAGGTTAGTTCACTTCTTCCAAATCGTAAGAGTCCTGACGCTTAACTTAACGGAAGACAGATTTTGTTAACTTGTGTATGGGTTGTTCAGAGTACAGTAGAAGTTTTTATAATACCTAACATCTTCATACTGTTCTGTGGCTTAACTCGTATGTTTAGGTCATTAATGACTCTGAAAGTAAGATATTTAGGAAGAGACCGGTAGAATTATGTATTTGGAAATGTTAAATTGAAATGAAATATTGTTTCCCTAGTTATAGGTAGTAGGTAGAAAGGCAGCTACCAAACAGGGAGGTACTACCGCCTGGGAAGATATTGGAAGTATAATGTGCTGTTTAATGGTAGACCCTGCTGCCATATGGTATCACAAAAATTATGACCAAGTCCCAGGTTGCTGATCTGACTTTCTGCCTCATTTACACACAATTGCAGGGTCTCAATTGTTTCTCTTACTATTGACAACACAACATACATATATTGTTTCTCACTATTGATCTTTTTTTTTTTTCATTTATTTATTTGGACTCTTGTGGGCTATTCCCTTAAAAAGAAGAAGTTGTTGACGCTGTTCTGGTCTGTGTTTGTGTATCAAGAGAAAGAAATCGAGAAGTGGAATTTGTTGGAAATGGAAATGGAGTCATCGGTTAGAGGAACAAGAGAGTCAGTCGTTTATAGTTAGTAGAGGGAGGGAGGGTAGGAGACTGTGGTGACTTAATAAGAAAGAATACCAACTGCAACCACAGAATTGGAACGATTAAAAAGACTATTGGCCTAAAGAAGTGAGTCAATCAGATTTTTTTTTTTTTTTTTTTAGAAATTAGAAATCCAAGTCTTATGTCACATTCTGTCTAATGTTTTGAAGATGTCAAAGGCTATGGTAATGATCTTCCCAAAAGGATTTAAATAGAAAGAAGAAAAAACATAAAAACCCAATTACAGATGGTGTGGTAAATCATAGTCAACTGGTATTAAAATCATGCAAACAATCGGTGTATCTGTAGGCACAAACACACCATGTGAAGCCGAACAAAGATGATGCAGAGGAGACGATGGGCCAGCGGGTGTTGCAGCTTTTAAGGGAACAAGTGTCGGGTCAGATCACAGAGATGGTGTTATAAGAAAGAGTTTTATCGCCGTCAAAATCCACTATCTTAACGCTGGACAGAGAGAGAGAGAGAGAGAGAGAGAGAGAGAGAGAGAGAGAGAGAGAGAGAGAGAGAGAGAGAGAGATTCTATAGTGTTATTAATAGACGTGATTGTACACTTATTCACGAAATTACTGATACCGTACAGAAGGAACACAGTCCATATCACTCTCCTCACGAGTGTTTGTACTTAACGCCAGACTTTAGTATTGTCAGGACTCAAGATTTATGAAAGAGGCATCACTATGAGAGAAGCTCCTGTGTTTGGGACTTTCTTCCCTATAAGCTGCATTTGTCAGCTCTGAGAGTTACTGACCTGACAGTTTGATTCATTAACTGACCAACTGATTCAATGATTCACTGAAACACTGACTTATTGACCTACTTATTGGAGACTGTGATGGCAAGACATGAAAGTGTAGGAAATGTCATAGAGGAGAAGAAGTTAGAGGAATGAAGGAGGTGAATGATAATGAAGCTCTAGTAATGGGAACTCGAAGGAGGAAATGTGACAATGTAATGCAAAACGTGGGTTGTGTCTGAGAGTGAAAGGAGCTTGAGATAGTAATGGACTGAAGGTAGAAATAGTAACAAAAAAGAAAGAGAAGATGAAGAAACTGATATTCGGATCATCCATAATTCTTCCCTGACGATGAATCCGGATACATTACATAAGTGTTATCTATTACCGGTGTCTTAATGATTTAAAGTTTATTATATACCTAATGTTGACATCATCAGGTAGACGAACCACAAGATCGCTATTAATCTCATTCATGATGCAAAATACTAACAGTGATCCATAAAGGTAAAGTCTGGGGAGATTGTAATGATTGGTTTTTTTTTTTATAGGTTGATCACCTCATGTGACATCAACCTTCGTAATCTAGAACCGGATGCTGACACTCCACCCTGGTATGTGTATGTGTGAGCCAGTAACAAGACTTTGCTCAAGAGAGATAATGCAACTCTTTCTCGTATCTCAGAGATTAGATCACTCGATTACGACATACATACACCTCATCTGTGTGTGTGTGTGTGTGTGTGTGTGTGTGTGTGTGTGTGTGTGTGTGTGTGTGTGTTTACAATTGTCAGTACAGCAGGTATTCAACCGTATGTGTATCAAAGAATCTACCACTTGTTGCATCGCTAACACTGACTTAGATAAATTTCATACAACAAATATCTCTTTCTCTTCAATGTCTCTATAATCTCACTTTCTCCTTCTTGTTTCTCCTTATAGTTCTTAGCGTGATAAGTTGCTCGGTTACCTTCTTTACGGAGAGACTAAGAGACATATCCACGAAACGTCTCTCAACATCTCTCTCTCTGGTCGTGTTTCCTGGTTTGGTTCGGTTCGGTTATGTTATCTCCCATTTTTCACTGAGAGTCATAGTATGGCGCCATCTATGATCTATAACTGTTGCGAGACTTAAAATTGTGACGATAAGATAATGATACAAGACCGGAAATTTCAAGTCAAAGTCCTCGAGTGATACGCCAAAGATAAATTCCATTTCACAAAAAAAAAGTAATTGAGAGAAAATTGTTCTTCATACTACCATAAACTGCTCGTGGCGGAAGACAATAAATACCAAGTGGTGGAAGAAACGAAAAAAAAAATTCCTAATTATGAAATAGGCTATATGTTATGAAAAGACAGTCACTTATTGATGAACTCTATCGTATAGACCACGTACAGTACAGTACTTCACCATCCTGACACACAACGCTGTCAAAATACAACCGGATTGCACTCGAGGAAGCTGCCAATTCACTCCATGCTATAACCATTTCAACACTGTGATCTTTGACCTTTTGATCATAGATAAACATAGCATAGGTGTGGTCATGGTGAATATAAGAGACGTGTATGATAAAATTGCACAACCAAAACTCTATATACTGTAGTCCTCCCTGGCGTCAACACTTTCTCCACTCATCCAACTGTTCCTCAAACCACGTCTCAGTTGCCTCCTTTAATGGTATCCTCCGAAGGGGAACTTCAGGTTTCGAAGCAGATAATAGTCGCTTGTGGTCAGTTCTAGGCTGTAGAGAGAATGACTGAGTTGTTCGAAACTACAGTCATAGGTAAGACATCTGTGTGTGTAAGGTGACCCGGCACATTGTCATGGAGCAGGAACACGATTTTAGCAGGAACACACCTTTAGCACAAACACAAATTAGTAGGAACACAACTTTAGCAGGAACACACTTTAGCAGCTCTCCTCTCCTGTCAGCAGATGAGGAAGAAAGTTAGTTGGATCGCCTTCTTCCAGTTCAAAGATTTATCCTCTGGTTATGACCCTATGCCCTCCCAAGCTTTCGGAGAACTCATCTGGCAGAAACCTAAGACAGTACTAAGTGTTTATTGATGATGGTCACAATATTTACATGTGAAACGCCAACTTAAGCGTTTATATCATCGACTTTGTTACACCGGTCAGCCACAATCAAGCTCTCGACTCAAGCTACAGCTGCCGAGGCGGTGTTATGTGAAGGCTCCCACGTTTCAGCTCCGTGACCTACCTAGTTATTGTGGCAGGTAAGGTGGCACCTGGGTCACATATTCCCACCAAATATCGACGAATTTCCTGTTCTGTGGCACATTATTTTCCTGGAATTTTATGAAACTCCAATGTTTACTTTTACCCACTACGAGTATAATGACACCACACTTTAATCTCTCACACTTATACAATATATTGCATCATACGTCAAAGTAACTGAAACAAATACCATAACAAACAATCCTGTCGTGTTGTTTTACTCTCGAAGTGCAAATAATTTTGACCTATCGTCTACAGTACACGCCTATCATGAACATCTGTAGCTCCTTCCATCCCCATATGCCCAACACACACCTACTACGGACATAAGCTCCTACATACTTCCATGATACACGGCGTTGACTCTCCTTCTCATGCAATCTCATTAGTGTGAGTTATAAGGAGTAAGACAAAAGGGTAACAGTGTCTCCAAGTTTGTTTACTTCACTCCCAGAACGGAACATCTTCATAATTATGTATCGTGAGGGAACAAGTCTCGACTCCGGTGGGTAATATTATGCAGTACATCAAGTTGACCGACGACTCACATGACCCACAGGACAAGATAACACGAGGAAGAAAACGAAGCTAAATTAATCTTGCCAGCACGAAAATCATGACAAATTCCTTAACGATGTAAGTCAACATTACCTCTGATAGACTGGAGACAACTTAATAGTGTAGGGAAAGTATAACATCCTGTATCAAGTGCTAAAAGATACCAAGAATTAAACACATGAAACAGCAAGACGTAAGATATCAATAATACCTTAGGCCAGACGACGAACGATACCATAAGGAACATGGCTACACCGCCCGTACATATATAACCCGGGAATATTATCTTGAATAACATGACACATATCAGATAAACCTGAACTTTAACTTAAGAGCAAATCAAGAAGGTCATGACACCCGGACATGGCATGATAGATGGACTGTGGGGGTCAGTGATGGTTAATTGGTGTACAGTGTGCAGAGGTCCAGGCCGCTGACGTGGGGAGAGAGTAGGAGTTGTGGAAGATGTCCTTATGACCCTGTTGTTATTATTGTTGATAAAATATATTAAATTTTTCCGTAAGTTAATGGTTTGTTGTTGTTTTAGTTATAATGTAATAAAGTGCCTCAACAACCTAATATACTTCACTACCTTTTACACGTATTGGTTATTTCACTAGACAACAACTTTTAATAGTCGAAAAGTGCGAGCCAGAAACTACGTATAAACTTCCGTTTTACCAATGTGTTAAGTAATAGAAAAAACCTTAATACCAACAGAGTGACGGAAGTTGATTATTTTGTCCAATGGCTTAAACCATGATGTAAAGTTTTACGAAAAAAAAGTGGATACAGCAATTCCTGATAACATGAACCACGCACACGTAAGTAAGGGAAATACACCTTTCTTTCTTGTGTCCTAATGATTTCCAACTTAACACAGAACTATTGTTTGCTGGCCGCCCTATCTCCGGTCTTATCAGTGAGTGGCGGGGCTTTAGTTACGTCACAACCACTCAAGACGTGTGACGCAAGGTCTATATACCATCACGTGGCACCACTGACATGAGCTTTGCTGCCCGCCAGATACAGGAAAAGTGCAGAGAACAGCGTCGTGACCTGTCCACTCTGTATCTGTGTTTTTCTGGATAAATAAACTGTTTCAATTCAATTTAATTGTTTGTAGTCTTACGGCCTGGAGTCATTTGTGAAGTTATTGTACTTTGAAACCAGATTCGTGTAGGGATTGATTTAAATATAAAGAATACTAAATACCCAGAGTCATAGCATATAAAACCAAACAAGTTCTGTGAACTAGCTCCAAAAACCAACCAATTTAGCTGGGCTGTTGGTTCAGATTTAGGTTAGATTATCATGAGAGTACAGTACTGTAGTAAAATTATCAAAACAACGAGAGGGCGAGTCAAGAGAGAAGATAAACAGTAAACCAGATTGTTTTGGACTTAACTTCTAAAATCTACTTCATAAATATGACAAACAGTAAGAGAGACAGGATAGGTATACCACCCGACATACACTTGGGGCCAAAACTCAACATTAAACACAACACAACACAAGAGTAAGGCCGGACAGGGTGATACCAGACTAAAAATAATGATTCACAACACTGTACAATAGTTAAGGTTCTATGGAGATCTCGGTTAATACTCACTTGGCTGCTCAGGGTCCGCTACACACGAGTTCACACACGTCTGGCCTCTGGGCAATGCGAAATTCTGGTACAAACTGGCTGTCAAACGAGCCGGTTTTCCTTATATAGGCCGAAATACCGGCAGGGAAGGTGTGACAAGCTGGGGTAGTCACCTGAACCTTGTCCCGGCTGTAATTATGGTGACAATCGTGTGGGTTGTTTGGCTTGTTGGGGGAGACCAGCTCACAGGGTCGCTAAATATTAATTTTCTATCAAAGTTTACCCTTAAAAGATAAGTAAACTCGTTTTTCTTCATATGGACGCCTGGCCACTAGATGTTGGGTCGCTTAATGCCGCAGGACGCTTGCACATGGGACAGAGCCTTAGGGAGACGCGCTTTCTCCTATATACTTTCTTTAGTCGGAAGTCTTTACACAACATATTGGCTGACCAGTCCTTTCAGGCCATTCATATAACAGTAGATACTTTTATCTAAGGTAAGGTGGGACCATAACTATGTGTGTATAATTAGATGACGTACTTTTAAGGAACACTTTCATCACATGCTATGACACCGCTATACCTGTGTTGAGTGGGGAAGGTGTTGGTGGGAGGTGGAGGTAGTTGAGAGTCATTTCTAAGTGTGTGTGACTAAGTTAAATAAAGTTTTTGTACTTAATACGAATATCTATGTTACTGAACCCCCTTTAATATATTTATATAGCCGTAAGGTTTATTTTATATTAGTAGTTAGCAATACACAATATCAACATTAAGCATTAGATACCACAATCACCTTACTTATATCGACTAGGATTAAATAATATTCAAATTCATTTCTTTCAACATCAAGGGAAAGTCGTGATCATAACTACTTGTATATGGTAAGTTTAATAGTTAACGAACGTTAGGCACGATCATTCTACATTGACTACATTCAGAAGAAAACAAAACTGGAATTTCAGATTGATTTTTTTTCCTTCATCTTTTACCAAAGTCATTGTTTGATATTATTGGCTCCTTTTAATTTTGTGGGTTTTAGTTATCATATAAAAGTACGTAAAATCACTAGATAAGATTATAATATTTAGGTCAAAGAGTTTATTGGGTATTTAGGTCAATAATATGTTAAGCATTAATCAGATCTCTCTCTCTCTCTCTCTCTCTCTCTCTCTCTCTCTCTCTCTCTCTCTCTCTCGCTCTCTCTCTCTCTACTGTCTCTGTGTGTCTGTGTGTGATTGTTTGTTTTATTTGTCCGTCTGTCTTGCTGTCTGTCCTTTGTCTAGAGCAGCCACAGTTTTTTATAGTGACCACCAAAATTCGAAAGATGTTAAACGCTTAACTAGATAACCAACAACTTCAACAGCACATAACTGCCACAGTTAATAGTCCGTGTATGTGTGTATAGGAGTCGCTAATAGTGTGTATATAACGGAATGGGGGATTTAGGAGGGAAGCGTGAGGTTGGGTGGTTAGGGAGGAGTTTGAATTACCTATGGGTGATTATACACAAAACATTGCTAAGGTCCTGTTAGTTTTTAATTGCTGGTGAATAATGCTTACAAGTTTGCTGTTGATAATGGTGACGGTGTGCTTTGTCTACTCAGCAGTAATTGGGGACCTGGATGTTAATCGATTTGCGGATCGTGTTCCGGGGTAATAGTTAGCCAGTGCAGTTGGCGAGTTGTCCGGTCTTCTCGGACTATTCCTTGACACTGGGTCATACAGCTCGTTAACTGAGGGTGTGGTTGTTGTGTTGGCGACAGCTTCTACTCCTTAAACAAATTAACGCCTAGGTGGCCCTTGGGCCGGCCATCCTCGTACATGAGGGACAACCATTAATATTAACTGTTTTTGAGCTCGCGCGCGCGTGTGTGTGTGTGTGTTCTGTAATGGACATGGCTTTTTATATGTGGGCTTTGTACTATGTGATTGTGTTGTTGTTATTTTTTTTATTTGCAGATCTATATGAGAGTTTATGCATAAATGTGTGGATGTCACATGTGTGTGTCTCTCAGTCCTCTGCCTTGTGGCCACACCCCTCAGTGAAAGGCTGAGAGAGAGACCCCAGACAGATACAGACTTTGGCTCCACGAATCAGATAATGGACACACACATCATATGGTAACCTCTGCAGTTAATTACCCTGGGCAGCCAACACCTGTTAATATACAAATGATTCAGTAAGACCTTTATAATGGAATATGTGGAAAAGTGACCAACATGGGATTTCAATAATTACACCGGCGAATGATGGCAGCTTAAAGTAAATGGGGTACTGAGGTGACACCCAAGACAATCGGGAGTATTCTGTAACTCCTGTCATCCCCAGTTGTTTCAGTTACCCCGACTACTGATTCAGGATAAAGGAGAGTCTAAACAACACATCCATATATCTTCACAGCTCCTTGGTAGATACAACTAACAGATCATTTCACATAAGCGAGGACATACTTCCAGGATGTAGCTTACGTCGTCACCGTCACTCACTAGTTTCTTACTTGATCGCTACAGTAACTCCTGCCACTTCTTAGGGAGGGTGTTGGAGGACTCAGTTCTCCTCTAGTGAAATCGGGAATGATTTCACACACTATCTACCAGACTTACACGATGTCTGTATGTGTGCATGGTACAGACACCTATAGCCATAATAACCAAAGCTCTTTATCTTGCTGGTCTTAGGATGTTCACCCATGTTGTGTAGTGGACAGCGGTGAAGGTCATGTCCCCGGGGTGTTGTGTGAATGCAGATCGTGTAGGAGGTGAACCCAATCACTACATGACGTCTGATTTTCTGCCTTCGTGTAGCGGTTGTTATGTAGAACACATTTTATATTTTTTTTTTTCCACCAAAAATTATAGTTTAGTAACATACATGGCATATTTGTCTCATATCTGTAAATAAACATTCTGTTACTAGGGTGGAATGGACGGCCAGCAACGGTAGTTACAGAAAGTGATTTTGAAATTACCTCCGTTTGTATGTTGAGTACCTACTAGTGTTTCTTTGCACTAACCTTCAAACCTTCATCACAAATGGAGCAGTTCTTGAGACATCTAACAACCAGGCCCTGCCCTAAATTACCTATCAATAGAATCGTTAACTAACAACTTGAATGATGAGATAAGATATAATTATTTCTTATTTCTTTTTCCTAATTTAAATTAGTTGTGTTGTAGAAGGTTAAGACGTAGCGGACGAGTAAATGGAACAATCACATGCTTGGTCACGAAACCTTGACGCGATCGTTTATCAGTCCTGACCAACACCAGGAGGAAGATATATTGTAATCTTAAGAAATATATAAATAAATGGTTAGAATGATCATACCATTACGTCATTACTCTGACGTCAGTATCTACATCATCTCTGACGTCAGAAACTGCTGTGTTATTTCTTACGTCAGGCTCAACGTTACTTAGAGTGAATGTAATAGACGAGTCACGGCCACGAGGTATAAATGGATATTAATTACAGATACAATTATAAGTGTTTAAGTCAGACTCACTCAATATTCGTTGCCTGGTTTTATGGCCAATGTGTGTGTGTGTGTGTGTGTGTGTGTGTGTGTGTGTGTGTGTGTGTGTGTGTTTAAAGAAATAAGTTCGTCTCCTATGAACCCCCGGGTGTCACAACCTTCCCAAATTGTGCCATTTATTACACAACACGAGGCGTCAAAAGCACACTACCTACAATAGGAGGTGATCTACAACGGGAGATCAAGAGGTTTTACACAACAGGAGGTCCCACACAACAGGAGGTCCCACACAATAGCAGGTCCCACACAACAGGAGGTCCCACACAACAGGAGGTCCCACACAACAGGAAGTCCCACACAACAGGAGGTCCCACACAACAGGAGGTCCCACACAACAGGAGGTCCCACACAACAGGAGGTCCCACACAACAGGAGGTACAATAGCTGATCGTTGTTTATAACCAACTGACCTTATCTTTATTCGACTCTTGATATCAGGTGGGATTTTTTTTTATCAAACTCAAACGCCCACGGTTATAATGATATGAACCGGGTGCATTATACAGTGAAAACCTCTATTAGTGAACTATAATAACTATAATAGATATGAGAGTCCGTTATAGCGAGGGTCCGTTAGATGTGAAATCGCCTTTAATGGATTATATGGAAAGAGAAGTCCGTAATATGGAGGTTTTACTGTACGTTAATCTAGTTTATCAATGAAAAGATGTTTTTTTTTGGGGGGGGGGAAGGGCTTTAAAATTCAGAGCACTTTTAGGTATTAATTTTGTATTGCTATTAATGTTATTGATGTCGTTATATTACTATTACTACTACTACTACTACTACTACTTTTTTTTTTTTTTTTTTTTTTTTTTTTTTTTAATTATGGCCTCCAGCCTCCCCCAATAGCCACACCTTCGCCACCATTTATTTACCTTAATATTAAATATCCTAATACATAAGCAACTATCCTATCTGTGTTAAATTAGTTGAGCCGCAGATCGATGCGGCATTCGGTGACTGTAGCCTCATAGTCGATATCTGCAGCAGTTGACGGAGTAGGGGCAGAAGCTCTCGTTCCCCTGAGGCAGAGCAAAGCCGACCGAAGGAGAGAGAAGGACAGTCGACATCTCATCCAGGCTGTGACATAACTTCTGGGCTGCTGCTTCTGTTCGGAGATCAGCTCCGCGAGTCTGGCGTAGAAACATCTTGCGCTTGGGCCCATCCCACCAGAGGTTGTGAACACCAGCGGAGTGAAGCTGCCTTGATCGACATTTTGAATTCTCTCCCCATATGCCCTTCTCTTGTCGTTCTCGTTCCTCCTATGTGCAGCATCGAGAGCTAGGTTACGGTGACAAACGGCCATGGGATCAAAAATCCTGATGTCGAAGAAGGCTCGCTGTCCCCGCGTCCAGAATCCTCGAGCACTGACGTCCACACGGGCTTCGTTAGATGTGTTTGAAGTCCTGTGTTGGAGGATCTCGCCATCCAGTGGAAGGAGGGTCGGTTCTACCATGACGTCCCGGCAGGTTTCCTTCAACATATTTGCTGTGAGATCCCTTACCTCGTCATGCCTCATGCATATGAAGCCCCCCTTCTTGCAAACCATGGCGTGATCGCCATCATAGGAATAGCCACACACGCATTGGGAGGGCAAACCATCTACTGGCCAACCGTACCTTAGAGCAATGGCATCTGTAAATTCTTGTTTGTTAAGGCTGAAACCATTTGCCCTTATCGGTAACGTAGTTAACCAGTTCGAGGCGCCCACCTCCTGCGCTATAGCTACTTTTTTTGTCAGATTTTCTGGAACCTGCAGCAATAGTTGCTGCAACATGTCATTTTGGCAGTGCTGCCGATCTGTTGTAATGGATCTACGGATCTTATTAACTTCGCTGGTGTCCACTTCCCCTGTTGCATTCTGGGCTATTATGTGGTCAGTGAGGGCTGCCGTGAGCTTAAGTGAATTTTGATGTTCAGAGTCAGCAATCTCCTCTGGATTAGTTAGTCCCATCCCTCCCAGTCTTGGTGGAAGTGCAAGAAGTGTTCTTTCTACTGGGGTTAAGTCGTGGTGTTTCACTAGTTTGGGAATGAACTTGACACTGATTGCTTCTTCCAAAGGGTGGAGGAGGGGTCGGATCTCAGGGATGGTACGCATCAGGTAGTTCCAACGATGCTTGACTCCATGTGTGAATGCTGCAAAGGCCGCATGTGGCTCTGTGTTAGCAATCTCCGATAGAGCATGGATTTCGCTAACCCACTCGTTCACCTTTCCCCCTACGTACTGGGTCTTGAAGTCCGTAGTGCCAATTACTGCGCCTAGATGTCTTTGGCCGTCCTTAGTTATTTTGACCTCACTTTCGCCGAAAACCTCCACAGCCCGATCATAATGATCTGGCTTCACGATGAGGAAGGATTTGCTGGCGTTTGGGTGGTACCCTATTTGTGGACCTCGCGATGTTACCAGGTCCCACCACTTTTTGATGTCCTCCACTTTTCCTGCTCCTGTGAGGTCATCAGCATATGCCACTTGTTTGACCCCAGTTGTTTCATACTTTATTTCTTGTTGGAGCACTGATAGGCCTATTGCATACATTGCCATTGCAACGGGGTCTCCCTGTGTTGTTCCCTCGGTCGACTGTAGGATGGTATCACCTCGTAGAGCCTTGTTGTTTACTACGTAGAGGTCTGAAGGATTCCTATACGAATTTTCAACATACATCGCAAAGCTAGGACACTTGATCTTGATGTTGTGCAGTGCCGCCTTGCGGTTAAGTATGTTGAATGCGTTTGAAGCATCCACCAGGAGAACTACTACTACTACTACTACTACTACTACTACTAATACTAATACTACTACTACTACTGCAGCTTCTAATATCGTCACAATATTTATCATTATCTTCATTTATCATTATACATATTATCATTACTCTTAGCATTATCACTATCATTATTACTGTCATTATTATTACTACATCACTCTCTTCAGATAGTCTTGGTATGAATCTGTAATAGACAAAAATTAATTAAGAACAACATACTCTATATAGGTAAATACAACGTTACATAACACTGACACAGGAGGCTCAGGTAAGGTTTATGTTACGAGTGAGAATTTCTTTTATCTATAGAGTGTGTGAATTAAAGAGGATCGGAGCTTATATAAGAGAATCAAATCCCTTTTATCCTCGCTGTCAAGAGGTTCGGGCTAATGTTTCCCATAAAAATGTCGTCCGTACTTTGTTCGAGCAAGTGTATTCAATGTTTTGTAGAAATAAACGCTTGCTTTAGTCGTTTCGTTCAAGGTGATGGAGAGAGAGAGAGAGAGAGAGAGAGAGAGAGAAATATGACACAAATAAAAACAGTCGATTCTGCAGTTGTCAGCCACCCACCAACACAGTAGAAAGAGTAACAGTGACATAACGCTCCTAATACGTCACCGATGTTCTTTTGATTTTCCTTACTAGTAGACGAAAAGAAGTAAAACGCCAGTACTACTTAAGAAGGAATTAGGGTGGGATAAGGGTTTTATAATTAAGTTAAGGAGAGTTGTATGGGGTTAGATTAAGAGGTTATATGTTTGAGTTGAACCAAGTAAAGCCATAGGTTCCAATCTATCCCGCACACTATATTGTTATCCCCAGTCACCTCTAGTGGCGTGTGTGTGTGTGTGTGTGTGTGTGTGTGTGTGTGTGTGTGTGTGTGTGTGTGTGTGTGTGTGTGTGTGTGTGTGTGTGTGTGCCTAGGCAGCCTATTAACACTAAAACATACTGGAATAAACAAATATGTTAATGAGACTCGATACATGCATTATAACCCACGAAGGTATCAGACAAAATCGACCATGAACACCTTCTTCATCTTGGTGCCAACAGAGATATCGCTGTACCTCTGCCCTAGACTGTTTCACCACTCATGCTGTCTCAGATAACTAACTTTGCAGATTAGAAAAAAAGTCATCATGTTCATCTCTGTTTTGTACACGTCTGAGGCAATTGTTGATCACCGGTTAATTCTTAGAACTGGACCTGATAACACTCCTGATGGATAAGATTGAGAGGATGTCACCACTTATAACAAAACACCATTGAGGATGTGGGAGCCAACGCGTGAGTTTATATACAGTATATATATTGACTGGATTTATAACATACGAGTGAATTATGGTGACAAGGAAATGCAGTAGGCAGTTGGAGTTATACTTTCTTACGTTTCGGCGATGTGTTTTCCTCAGAGTGAATTATCCAAAACAAATACAGCCAGCACCCTATATACCCCATCGCTGTGATTGGTAGACATAGTAATATCCTGAGTTGTGATTGGTGGGCACAATAAGATCCTGAGCTGTGATTGGTAGGCACAATAAGATCCTGGGCTGTGATTGTTGGACAATTTGAGATCCTGGGCTGTGATTGGTGTGATTGATGGGTAAAAATAAAAACCTCGACTGTTATTGGTGAACACAACAAAGACCTTTGCTGTGATATGCCTATACAGTATGTGTACAGTATGTATGTTTGTATATCTCTCTCTCTCTCTCTCTCTCTCTCTCTCTCTCTATACCATGAACAAAGGAGAGAGATAGAGAGAGACTGATAGTGGCTACAGTGGGCATAGCGTCAAGAACATACAGAACAACACCCACTGACCCACTGACTACTGTTCTACAAGGTCCGCTAAATGTAGACTAGGTAACTCTATGACGTGTGTGGATGTCTTTCTGTCTGTCTGTCTATCTTTCTGTCTTTTCCACTATGTCAATCTTTTATCTGTCTATTTGTTTGTCTTTTGCACTGTCTATGTCAACCTGTGTCTCTTATTCAGTGTGTGTCAGTCAATCTATCTGCCTGTCTGTCTTTTACACTGCCTGTATTAATCTATCTGTCTGTCTATCTGTTTTTCTGTCTGTCTGACTGTCTATCTGTCTGTCTTTTCCACAGCCTGCGTCAAGCTTTCTATCTGTCCCTCTTATTCAGTGTGTTTTAATCATTCAATCTTCCTGTCATTTCCTCTATCTTTATCCATCATTATATCTGTCTATCTGTCTGTCTTTTTCACTGCCTCTGTCATTCTGTTTATCTGTCTATCTGGGACAACTTAGTGACCTACTGATCTCTTGCAATATAGTGAATGTGGGTCAAGGCTGATTAGAGGAATGTATGACTGTCTTTGTTTACCTGTGTGTACCTGTTTACCTGTACGTGTACTTGTTTACCTGTATGTATACCTGTACGTCTCCAGGTAGGGGTATGGTATCATTTAGATGGTCTTTGGTATCATATATTTCCAAAGATCAGGTATTAAAAACACTTAGAATATCCCTTTAGAAAATAACATATTATTGACCCTTTGAGGAAGATGGTTTATGTTATATCCATCTGATGGTTTAAGGTCCGTATGTGTATTAAAGATAATGGTTTATGTTGTCAACCTTTTGAGGACGATGGTTTGAGTTATGACTAATTTGAGGACGATACAAGACAAGAATAAATCATTTGTTTTAGGTTTTTTTTTTCAAAGACTGACGAATCAACTTTATGAAGACACAAGATGAAAGAAACAGTAAGAATTGAAACATACTGACAGGAAGATCATGATTGAACAGCATACATGCATACACAACAGCCTCTCTCTCTCGTTATGTACTTAACTACAACAACAATCCCAAGTCTATAATAGTCAGACACCATTTATTTGATTAAAGTGAAGACAGATGTTTGAGGGCCATTTGAGTCAGGTGTTGTGAATCACGACCGGAAATATACTGATTGTGACATATGTATACAAACAGCTCAGCTTATCGGGACATGTCTGCTCACGTGGACAGGGTTAAGGCGGTAGGCAGGTGATAATTACGATATAAATTATTAAAAAAAAAAGACTGTGATTGATGATGATGATGATGATGATGATGATGATGATGATGATGATGATGATGATGATGATGATGATTGATGATGATTGATTATTCATTCAGCCAAACTAAACCTTGACCTATTGTGGTGACGATTGTTTCAAAAAAAAAATATTATTATTGATGCTGTGAAACGATAAGAGATTGAATTATCTTATCAGAGACATTATAAGTCACCCCACTCTGTTATGACTCGAGTGTTGGGTCATAATTAATACTGATAATGAAATGAGAACAAAAAACTAAACTAATGTAATGATGACTCTATCAGCCGTCTGACATGTGCAGTATGACACTCACTCACTCACTCACTCACTCACTCACTCACTCACTCACTCACTCACAAGGAAATGTATAGTACTGTATATATATATAGACCAAAACAACCTACAACTATCTCATACAAATACGATGGCAGAATCTTTATTACCCTCCAAAATAGGACGTTTCATGTTGTATAATATTTGTGAATAAATGTATATACAGAGTTAATGAAAAATAATACTCAGATATTATTATACAACTATTTGAAATCCGAGTTTTTTTTTTTTTAAGCGACATTGTATATTCCGGTTACCTTTTTACCTTAAGTGGAAGTGGCCGGAGTCAGATGTAATAGTGAATCTCTCTCATTTGTTGCCATTCATCTTCTGTACATCTTCTCTGATAGGCCCGATGAATTTCTTAATGATGACTACTATTTTCGTTATATCAGGTAAATTATCAAAATCCTTCGTCAGTCGTGTCATAATGTTTCACACAAAAATGGTAAAATACTTTGTTTTTTCTTTTCTTTTTACAGTGTTTGTGATCCTGGTGTTACAATAGATATGTTTTGCTGTCTGGTAATCTCTTTCCATGAGTCTCCAAGTTCTTTAGGTGTTTTATATCCATCTCTTCATATTACCCAACAGTACACACCTGTTCTATCATCCACCTCTTAATAAAATACACCTTTTACTAATCATTAATTCGTTCTCCTTTCTCATAACATCTCCACACCAACATGACACACATACACAACTCCCTTCGACTTTGTAACTCTAAATTACACCCCAATCTTTCCAATTTATTTCACCTGAATGATTAAACACCCAAATACTAAACTAACCTAACCTAACACACACACACACACACTATCATCATCATCACGTTACACTCACAGATAAGGATAAGGCTTGGTATATAAAAGGGTGAGTGAACGACGCTAAGAGATATTTGGTTCATACTACAGAGAGTGACAACTGTGCTCCTCCTCCTCACTCTCACTCACTCACTTGGTGTACATCATGTAAGTGTCGTGTTTTACTACTGTGTTCACATCAAGTTCAACAAAGGCTACTGTATTATTCCTCAGTGTTGTTGTGGAAGTTATGTGTTTCTTGGTCTTTATTCCTGATGTTGTGATGGAAACCTTTAGTATCAACAACAACTACCTCGATGCTTTGTGCGTGTATTCCCTCTGCTCGACAGTCAGTCATTCAGAACACCGTAATAATGTGACTGGCAGACAACAGTTATGCCTCATTAGAACCAGATCATAGTGACTCTGAGTACTAAATGACTATTACAGTAATACACTGAAGGCAGATCACACTGTTCCTTCCACGATCTATAGTTGAAGGCGTCTCGTTTTCGGCGACTGTTCTTCATATTGGTGTCATGTTGGTCAGCCAGGGCTCCTCGTGACTTCACAGTACACAAAGCTAAACTAAAAAAAATAAAACTTAATGTCACTGAGCTACCACACACCTGTACCAGATATGTCCAGAATGAAGAGTGTGTCTCCAAAAAGATACTACAGAAGCCAGCAAATTCGATGGATCACATAACTCAGAAACCAAACAATGAAGATTCCATTCATATAATTCCCATGTGGTGACAGTATCACAATAGTGGTGTAATTCTTCCCCTAAGTAAATCACCATTACACACCAGCGAGAGAAATTATTATATTATTTCAAGTTTAGAAATTATCCCCTCTTACTTCCACAGCCAGTGTTTACCTCTCCCTATCGTAGTGATAACTGATGGCGACACAGTGACATACAGACGAAAAACTAACAATGAAAATCTTATGTATTTGGTGTTTTAAAGATGTGATTTATGACGATCAATTTTGTGTATTTGAAAGAAACAAGAAAAACTCACTTTATTCAATCCATTAATTTTAATCTTGTAGTTGAAGAAATTAAATATATCTTATAAGTTTACAGAAGATATAATTAACCCGTATGTTATAAAAAAAAATACAAATAACTAAAAGAATTTCTGGAGATCAATATTTTAGTGTGTATTAAGGGCGTAGAGAAGAAGTAGAGAGAGAAGACGTGATAAAGGGGAAAATAATGCAAAACAAGTATAGGAAAGTGATTGGAAAGGGGCAAGAGAATAAGTCAAAACAAACACACACACACACACACACACACACACACACACACACACACACACACACACACACACACACACACACACACACACACACACTTTGCTCGTATCCTTACCTTATACATACACAGTGACAAATAAAGTGAAAAAAATAAATAATCCGCAACAGTGAAAAATTAAATATACTTCATACATCTCTTGACTCCTCCTGTCATATCTCGTTCAGGAAAAAAAAAACGAGAAGGGAACAAAAAAAAACTCGTTAGATACGGAGGAACAAAATTTTCCTCTATCCTTTTGAAAAATCACAACCAACGGTGATTAAATGTATATTAGTGTAGGAAGAGAGTTGTTAGAGACTGAGGGAGGAACAAACAAGAGGGAGGGAGCCACAGCTAGCGGAGGGAACAAGAGGGAGGGAGCCACAGCTAGCGGAGGGAACAAGAGGGAGGGAACACAGTGAGCGAGTAGAGAACCTCCCTCCTATATCATGGGGTAACAATAGTAGTCAATCAGAACCTTCACCCATTAGAGGTGAGCCCCTATAAATAGAACTATCACCCATTAAAGATGAACCCCATATAAAAGACAGCGTTTAGTTTCTCACCATTAAGTGTTCATATTATACCATTAAAAAATCAGTATATATGTTATTTATTATAAGTCCATATAATATTATTCTTTTTATAATTTAGTAACACTCATAAATCAATACACGTTCTCTCTTTACTAGGGTATTATTTTTATCATTCAACTTCTCGTCATTCTGTAATAAATTTTTATATACACAGAAAACCATCATGACCCCAGCAGCCATTACCGACGCCCCGATGGACTTGTCAATGAAAACACGACGTAAGTTGCGCCTGGAAGAGTTCCTTCGTCAGAATCTGGACCAGGCTCCTGCAGGACGGGTCATCCAATGGGTTGACCGGGACAGAGGGATCTTTAGGATACTGTGGACCCATCAGAGCTCAGGAGCCTTCACTCAAGAGGATGCAGCTCTCTTCCGCTACTGGGCTCTTGCTAGAGGTGTGTGTGTGTGTGTGTGTGTGTGACTTATTTATCGCCGTTGCAGTGATAGCATAAGGAGTTATTCTTATGACTTCTGTAATAATAATAATAATAATAATAATAATAATAATAATAATAATAATAATAATAATAATAATAATAATAATAATAATAATAATAATAATAATAATAATAATAATAATAATAATAATAATAATAATAATAATAATAATAATAATAATAATAATAATAATAATAATAATAATAATAATAATAATAATAATAATAATAATAATAATAATAATAATAATAATAATAATAATAATAATAATAATAATCATCACCCCACAGGTAAACCAGCCAGCCTCTCCTCAGTAGAGCTAAAACAAAGCCTGAGAATGGCACTCAATAAATCCCCTTCCGTAGAGAGACTATCAGCCACCCACGACGAATACCGCTACTTCAAATTTACAGGTATGTGTGTGAGAGTGGATAGGTAAGCTCTTGTAGTGGATATAGGTGGGTGTGGATAGGTTCTAGTGGTGAATAGGATTAGGTTTATCTATTCAACTGTTCCCCCTCGCTCTCCAGTATGACAGTAAGCTCAGAGTAGGAAGATATAAGAACCATTAGATTAACTCTCCTCCCAATCCCCTTCATAAAAGAAAATCCACCTTGATGCGATAGGCGACCGTGATAAGATAACATGGGCCTATGGTACAGTTATAGAAATGTAACCCGTAACCCGTGTCTCCAAACGGCACCGTCTCAGTAGTAGTATCACTGTTTATGAATGATTGGGTTATTGGTTATGTAACGACTGACGTGATTGGTGGATAGGTTTGTTTAGGTCATATAGGTTGGCCGTTTGGTGACCCAGGTTACCACAGGGGTGTAGAGATACATTTCTGCATGGTGCACTAAGGGGTATTATGGTACAAAAGGTCATAGTTCAGTGTTATACAATTTACTCAGGTGTGAACTGCTCAGGTGTCACATCTTATACATTAAGTGTTTATTAACCATTTCACAGCGGGAGGTTACCCTAAGCTGAATAAAATCATCTGACGGTAGCCTGAATAAAATGGTATGTGCGTGACACTTGGCGAATGGGTTAAAAGACAAGATGAACATTATGTGTCTTTCTGTGTATCGCTGATGAATGAGTGACTACGTTAAGGATTGCGGCCGTGGCCAGGGAGAATTTTTACTATTCACTATATTTTAGCAAGTATTATTTCATGTTGTAAGGAAGGTTATTATGCAGTCTTATTCCTGATGATATCCGGGAAGCGGAGAGAAATGTTTAGCAGAGAACTGATAAACATTTTTGCTCTTAGTTAGAGGATTGGTGAATAATATGTATGTATGTATGTATGTATGCACAGTCTGTATGTATGTATGTATGTATGTATGTGAATTGACATATGATTTAATTCTCTATTTGATGTATATTTCCAGAGTGGGGAAGCAGACGATCATCAGGCACTAAGCGGCCAAGGTCCCCAGAGGACGTCAGGAAGAAGAGTTCAACATGTAACAAACCTCCTCCCCTCCTCCCCATTACCAGCTACACGGGGGAGGAGTCCTCACGTCCTGCAGGGTGGAAGGCCGACTGTTCACTCTTCCTACAGCAGAGTGAAGGATTCCAAGTACCTACTGGCAAAGAATCTCAGGCAGGACTGACGGGTCTCCACCATAGGTCCTCCCCCATGTTCCAGTGGCTGGGGAGTGACCACCTAACGGGAGGAGGCGTAAGAGAACCCATCCTTAGGGAACAGATGCTGGGAAAACAACTGCTAGGAGAACAACTGTTGGCCAGGCAGTTGAGGGGAGAGCAACTGTCTACAGAAAGGCAGTTGAGTGAGCTGTCTACTCGTGAACACTTCCTGGAGAAAAAGTTTAACAGGGGCTACGTGTCTGAAGAGCAGCTCCCAGGAGACCGTTCACTAGGAAATTTAATGATTGGAGAACATTTGGGTTATTTTCCAAAGACTCACTCGCCTCAGGCTTATATAGAGACTAGAGAGGCTCTCCACTCAGTGCCTTCTTTCAGAGACTCATATTCAAGACTCGACAGTGAAAATTTCTTGAGTCTTTACAGTGACGCGTGTGGTTATCCTCAGCTGGTGCCTCACTATGACCATACAGCAACCAGTTCTTCTTACCACAGTGTATATGAGAGTCTTCCTACAGCCAAAGATTATTACAAAGACGTCAGACATCTGTACTCTGATGTTAGATATCCAAATGAAACTTTATAGGGTGTTAGAAAATAAACTCATCTTTTGTAGTTTATTAACTAATTCAGAAAAAAAACGTTGATTTGTGTTACAGTGACTTACTCATAGAAACATAGTGTTTTTTTTATATAATACAAGTCAAGATTCAGTGTGTTGGAGGTTCATATGGTGAGAATTCCACGTGCCTGAAGCTGTAAAAATATCCTTAACTAATTGATTTCAGTGAATTTAAAATATAATAGCATCATTGTTCTGAGTTTCTACCTTAACTAGATACATTAACTTTACACCAGATAAAGTTAAGGTATAGTTACCCTCTTCCATAACATAACCTGTATATAAAATGTGTTCCCAGACTTGTGTTTAATGAACGTACAGTATCCAGTTAAGGAAGACTCAGTATAATGATGGTGTACTTTATTATGTCAACCAGTTAGATGCATTCTTGAATCTTTCTCATTAGGGAAACTCGAAGTGATTTTTGCATGTTATGCGTCTCAGTAACAAGGAAGATTCACCTTGAGAACAACAGTGACTTTACACCCGGACAACACAACAGAGACAATAAAAGAATGAGTGCAATAGTGAATAGCTTTAAGACTATTTATTTACCGAGTCACTTAACAATAAGATGTCTCAGAAAAATGAATACACATTGACTTACAGATGTTCGTCAAGATGTTTGTGGGAAACTTTGCACATCGATAAGTGAGAAAGGTGAAGACAATGTTGCTGTTATAATAAGAACATTCACACGATCCCACGTACGTATATCTGTAAGGCAGTGTGTATAATTTTCATTACGCCATGTATGTGTGTGTATAGGTATATATATAATTGAATTTCTCTTATTTGTTCAAGACCAAAAAAAGACTTACACATTTTGTGCTTGTGATTGTTATTTTGTGTTCTTTAATTTATTGCAAAAGAAGACAAAGTATAACCCTTTGATGTTTATACTTTTCATATGTGAAGTAAAATCGCATTTTTCATTTACTTTTGTGTTTGGAATTTATGTTTCCTGGTGATCATCATCTGTCGGAATACACGAGTTAGGTGGCACCACTGGTGTATGTGTGTGTGTGTGTGTGTGTGTGTGTGTGCAATAATAATAATAATAATAATAATTAACGGTTTATTGAAAGAGCTTGCAGCCAGAGGCTGAAAATATACAGTTACATATTTGGGGAATGGGTTACGAATTACAAATAATATACAAGTGACATAAGTGACACAAATAAGACATATAGTAACTTAGATGGGGATCAGCTCAAAATACAGTTCATTTCAACATAGTGACAGTGTAGGGAGCAGTGTTTACTGGGAGTGAATACACTGATTTATTACATGTTATTGATAATTTTTACAATGGTTGGGACTGGGCTGTTCTTATAGCGATCAGTTCGTGCACGTATGGGCTGGATGCGGTTGTGGTGTCGAACAGCAATTCTCGGACAGGGGATCTCAGGTGGTGGTAGGGGCCGGTGTCGGGGATGGTGTAGAAGCTTCTTACCAAATTTGCAGATGAGGTCGTGGTGATGGTCAGTGAGTCAGAAAGAGGTCCAGTGTGTTGAGCGCTTCTTGATATGTAGGTAGGAAGGGGAGAGAATAATCTTGCATGCCCTCTTTGCACTTTTCTAGGTGTGTGTGTGTGTGTGTGTGTGTGTGTGTGTGTGTGTGTGTGTGTGTGTGTGTGTGTGTGTGTGTGTGTATGTGTGTGTGTGTGTGTGTGTGTGTGTGTGTGTGTGTGTGTGTGTGTGTGTGTGTGTGTGTGTGTGTGTATGTGTGTGTGTGTGTGTGTGTGTGTGTATGTGTGTGTGTGTGTGTGTGTGTGTGTGTGTGTGTGTATGTGTGTGTGTGTGTGTGTGTGTGTGTGTGTGTGTGTGTGTGTGTGTGTGTACACTTATATTTGAGTGTGTGAGTATTTGTATACGTACAATACGTGTCAGTGTAAACATGTGTCCTTTAACCACATATTTACACTGAGACATATTATACGTATACAAATAATACTCACACACTCAAATATACGAGTACACACAAAACACTATAAGAATTTTTTTAGACACAGGACCTGCTGCAGAATACAGAAGACATATATTTCTCATTCACTCACATAGATCATATTCCTTGTAAAGTGACTTTCCTGTATTTAGGAGAATCATGGAATTAAATTATCACAGGAAAGTAAAATAAAAATAAAAACAATTAATGAATTATAGAGACAGTAGACTCATTGGAGGATAATACTAGCTATGACCAGATGGTAGTTGTGGTTCCAGATGATTCAGACCTCATAAGGTATAATTTAGGTAATAAAAAGATATACAGTATAGGTCTAACCATGACTGACCTTAACAGTCTTCCTTGATAACTAGACAAACACATTAAGAATATGTTTACCTAATTGCCAACTATCCTGACAGGACGGGTACTAGCTACCTGGCGTGTGCCGCGTGTTACAAGACATAATGTTGAACGTGGACGAAGAATGAATTAGATCATTATTTACATTAATTCACAAGAAACAATTTTTTTATTTATCCTAAACCTTTAAGTAATTCCAGACCAGACAGTACCACCCGATTTAAGAGAGTGTCAGAGGAAACATTGTGAACATTCAATTAAAAAAGAAAAAAATGGTAATAACACTAAATACACGAGAAGATTGAAGTAATATGCGGGATAAAAATGAAAACTATTTAAAAGATGAAAAAAAAAATTGAATAAAGTAATTTTTTTATCAACTTTCCATCGCATGAATAGAGACACGTCTATTGTGTGTTAACTAAGGTATGACAAGCCAGGAATAGAATTAATCTATTTATTATTATTATGTCACCACCTGTCATATGCCACCATCTGTTATCTACCACCATCTGTCATATACTACCACCTGTCATCTACCACCATCTGTCATATACTACCATGTGACATATACCACTACCATATATCACAAGGTTTTATGTAACACCAGCTGTGACACATTACCAGCTGGGGGTCCACTGTCAGGAAAGGTGTTTTTTATCAGCTAATCCTAGTGTCTCAACTCTGCCACCTTGACATTTCTTATCTGGATCCCGTAAACCTCTTTTAATTAGTCCTATTCACCTTGATCCTGTTTCGGCTCAGGGCGTGGATTAGTGACCCCCACCCCAGCTCACCGCCAACACCTGGTCATGTGAATCGGTTAACCTTATGTCAAAGTCTTGTTACGTTACAGAGATCATAGATTTAATAAACAGTCGGTGTCGTGAGGTTATTTGGTCTGATGTGTTGATAATAGCCAGGGTTTCTTTTTGTGTTTCCTGGGAGTTAAGTTCAGTTAACATGACTCTTTGTCATAATAACAATAATAATAATAATAATAATAATAATAATAATAATAATAATAATAATAATAATAATAATAATAATAATAATAATAATAATAATAATAATTAATAATAATAATAATAATAATAATAAACCACTGTTAGCCCCAGAGATAAATCCCTGAGTTTCCAGACCCTGCCGCGTGGAGGCCAGTGGTGAGAGGGTCCATTTTTTTTTTTTTTTTTTAAGGGTTGTTGTGGATGGAAGAAGTCTGGTCTAGCCTTATGTCCTCAGGCCAGACATGGGGGGAAGCTGGTCACCAGGCTTAAGAGGTGACCTATGCCCTGGTCCACCTGATTAGGCAGACCAGTGATGGAAACTTTATCATTGTTGTCATTTTTCTTGGGAAATACGATATTTATTTTCAGTGATTGAATAATGGGTCGAATGTTTTGACCACGATGACCGATGATCTTCCCGTGTAGGGCCTTGGGGATGAAGAGCGTTCGGCTTACTGGTGTGGTGACCCGACGCCGCTCCTTCTCCTCGTCAATCATCGCCTTTATGTGGAGGGCGGCTTCCTTAACGAGAGTTTTGTTTTTGCCTTCCACCAGGATGGGCTCATCCTTTGACCCCTTGTGAGGAACACGCACCTGCACCTTGTATTGGTCTACTATTTTTTTCACGGTGGACCCCCCAGGGCCAATAACAATGCCTAACAGGCAGTTTGGAGCCTGGACAGTCTCCATTGCCGTCTCCTCGACCCATTGGGCCCTCATGCGTGACAGCGATGGTGGTAGAGGACGACTTTTCTCTTGTTTGGTCATGTTAACTTGTCGCCGTTCAGCAGAGTTGTTCTTGAAACTCATAATTTTTGAATACTAATAACAGCGGAGGACCAGACCACAAGACTCAGAGTTTGAGGTGTAAGAAATAATGTAGTAAGAGGCTGTTGTAGTGAAACTCTTATAAGGAGAATCTCGGAAACTACTTTACCGATCTGTAGTGATGATGGATGGTGTTATATGTAGTGATGATGGATGGTGTTATATGTAGTGATGATGGATGTTGTTATATGTAGTGATGATGGATGGTGTTATATGTAGTGATGATGGATGGTGTTATATGTAGTGATGATGGATGTTGTTATATGTAGTGATGATGGATGGTGTTATATGTATGATGGATGGTGTTATATGTAGTGATGATGGATGGTGTTATATGTAATGATGATGGATGGTGTTATATGTAGTGATGATGGATGGTGTTATATGTAGTGATGATGGATGGTGTTATATGTAGTGATGATGGATGTTGTTATATGTAGTGATGATGGATGGTGTTATATGTAGTGATGATGGATGGTGTTATATGTAGTGATGATGGATGTTGTTATATGTAGTGATGATGGATGGTGTTATATGTAGTGATGATGGATGTTGTTATATATAGTGATGTTGGATGGTGTTATATGTAGTGATGATGGATGTTGTTATATGTAGTGATGATGGATGGTGTTATATGTGGTGATGCTGGATGATGTTATATGTAGTGATGATGGATGTTGTTATATGTAGTGATGATGGGTGGTGTTATATGTAGTGATGATGGATGGTGTTACATGTAGTGATGATGGATGTTGTTATATGTAGTGATGATGGATGGTGTTATATATAGTGATGATGGATGATGTTATATGTAGTGATGATGGATGTTGTTATATGTAGTGATGATGGATGGTGTTATATGTAGTGATGATGGATGACGTTATATGTAGTGATGATGGATGTCGTTATATGTAGTGATGATGGATGGTGTTATATGTAGTGATGATGGATGATGTTATATGTAGTGATGATGGATGTTGTTATATGTAGTGATGATGGGTGGTGTTATATGTAGTGATGATGGATTGTGTTATATGTAGTGATGATGGATGTTGTTATATGTAGTGATGATGGATGGTGTTATATGTAGTGATGATGGATGATGTTATATGTAGTGATGATGGATGTTGTTATATGTAGTGATGATGGGTGGTAATATATGTAGTGCTGATGGATGGTGTTATATGTAGTGATGATGGATGATGTTATATGTAGTGATGATGGATGGTGTTGTATGTAGTGATGATGGATGGTGTTATATGTAGTGATGATGGATGTTGTTATATGTAGTGATGATGGATGGTGTTATATGTAGTGTTGATGGATCATGTTATATGTAGCGATTATGGATGGTGTTATATGTAGTGATGATGGATGGTGTTAAGTATAGTTGATGATGGATGGTGTTATATGTAGTGTTGGTGGATGGTGTTAAGTATAGTTGATGATGGATGGTGTCATATGTAGTGATGATGGATCATGTTATATGTAGCGATTATGGATGGTGTTATATGTAGTGATGATGGATACTGTTATATGTAGTGGTGATGGATGGTGTTATATGTAGTGATGATGGATAGTATTAGTATAGTGATGATGGGTGGTGTTATATGTAGTGATGATGGCTAGTTTTAGTATAGTGATGATGGATGGTGTTATATATAGTGATCTCACTCTCCTCTACTGTATATATTAGCCTTCTCAAGTATTTCTCCTTAGTCTGTACTCACCCCTGAAGATGTGAATTATACGAAAGCGCTTGGGAACTTCATGAAGGACCAGTCTTTGGACGCTGACGAGGAAAATTCAGATAGATGAGGAGAGTCGCAGGAGAAAGATCTGATAATATATAAATATTCAAGAGGAAGAAGCTTGTGAAGAGGGTGAAGGAGGCTTAGTTATGTCCTGCAGGATATGTGTTAGGGAGACGGGGACACTTAAATTATACACAATGAAGAGGATTGAAGGTAAAGATTTAGTAGAAGACAGCCATGGGATTCTATTTTGCCTTGCACGAGTATATAGGGAGATAGATAAAAAAAATTAGAATTCCGTGGTTGTACTTCAGTGAATCTTAACCAGACTGAGACCACTAGTGACACGAAACAATGTTACTACCAGAAGTTGTAGTCAGTTTGAGCACAACAACAATATCTCACTGAGCAGACGTCTGGAACAGCTTACCTGGTCGTGCCGCCAGTGTGGTGTTGACCTCCGAGCAATGACTAGACAAGCACTGGGCAGATCAAGATGGACAGTTTCGATTTGAATGTACAGTATGTCACATAGACACTACCTCGAGGTTCCACAGTGGCACCTAACAACATACAAGAACACTGGTGTAATTCTCAACTTCTTTGTGTCAATATGTCTATCTTTCCCCAATGGATTTATTTATCTTATTCTCTCTCCTTCTCTCCTTTTATCCACCTATCTTACTATATCTTTGTATAGGGTTATTTTTCTTCCTATATCTTTCTATCAGCTAATGAATCACCACGAGGTAACCATCACACTCCAGAACACCAACATAAAGAGCACGAACACCGCGGGAACAACCCACTTTCTGATGATCTTATTCAACAAGGGAGCCTTCTTGCGCTCCGGGCTAGAGACACCTGAGAGAGTGTTGACCTTTATACGAGGCACGCTGATGGTGGAGGTGGTGATACTCTGAGTTTTGTTGCTATCGTGGATGTATTCAACGACGACGTGGAAGATGATGATGGAGAAGAGGAGGAAGATACAGGTGAAGAACCAAACGTCGATCATCTTGACGTAGGCGGTGGAGGGAAGGGTAGCGGCCGTCTGGTTGTACAGGGTGTAGAGCACCAGTAGTGTCGTCAGGCTTACAATGAGGCGAACCTATGATAGAGGGAGGGAAGTGCTGTATAGATGGAGGAAGCACTCTCTCTCTCTCTCTCTCTCTCTCTCTCTCTCTCTCTCTCTCTCTTATGTCTACCAATCTATCCATTTATTTTTTCTTTCTATTTTAGCGATCCAGATTGAGTTTTACACTATCAAAAAACAATATAGATAATAATCGTCCTCAAATGGTTAAGTCGAAAGATTTGAGAGTTTGATGAATAAACTTGATATGTCTTATCTGTGACTGAGAAACTAAACTTGGCCTATATGTGACTGAGAATTTTGAGCCAAACTAAACTGACCTGTTGCTGAGAACTTGAGCCAAATTTAACCTACCTGTAGCTAAGAACTTGACCCAAACTTAACCTACCTGCAGCTGAGAACTTGATCCAAACTTCTTACCTGTACTTGAGAACTTTATCAAAACTTAACCTATCATTAACTCAGAACTTAATCCGAACTTGACTAAACTATAGCTGAAAACGATCTAATCCTTGCTAGCTCCCAAACACCCGAAGCAGTGAGGTTGAGGCTAGACTTGTCTTTACCTACCTGTAATAAGTCAAATTTGAGTTTCACTTGGCCAGAGGTAAACAAGACCTACCTGAAGGAGGGAGACACTGACATAGAGGGTGGAGTAGCCGATGGTGACGAGCATGAGTGTAGGCACCAACATGGTCAGTACCAGAAGCCAAAACCTCCGCTCCAACACAAAGTGCACCTGTGGGAAGGACCACTACTACGTGAGAGAGACAGACAGAAACTCTCTCTCTCTCTCTCTCTCTCTCTCTCTCTCTCTCTCTCTCTCTCTTGTGTCTTTTAATTGTGTATATCAAACTGAGTAATTAACATACCTAATTTAATATAGAAATAATTGTATAATGTTATGGTATCAGTGATGGTAATTTTATTTTATAATTTATTCTATCTTTGTCATTGTGGTTAAATTTGCTGTGCTAAATATCATGGTACATTTAGCCGCAGAAATATATAGTTACTCTAAGTTATTTGTTTAAATTAACTTGTATAGATTCGAAAGGAAAGAATTTTGATTTTTCTCAGACATTACACACACACACACACACACACACACACACACACACACACACACACCTCCAAGATACTGTTACTGGTGTTTTTCCCAGGTGGAATGTTGACAAACGCCTCCGTGACCATGTAGGCAGACAGTAGCGGGTCGCCAGAGTAGACAATACTGGAAACGTCCTCATCAAAGGCTACTAACTCCCTGTTCATCCCTTTCAGCTTGAAGATGATGGTGCAGCTCTGGATGTCGAAGGGGTAAGCGAACACCTGGAAGGAGCAAGCGAACCCCCCGTTGTAGTAGATCCTCCTCAGCAGAAAGCTCGAGTCGCCAGAGAACACGAAGTCTGATGAAGAGATGGTGAGGCTGATGATACCATGAGAGAGAGAGAGGAGAAAACAGACAGATAGAGAAGACAGTCAGACAAAGACAGAGAAGACAGTAAAGATAGTTTGAAGTGAGGACGATTCACTGACAATCGTAAGTACGAAAATCAGAATGTTACATTATCGTATTGAAATTGGAATTATTTTACAAAAAACCTGATGATCCAGAAAATGTCGGGAAAGTCAAGTTCAAAATGACGGAATAACAGTCAATAAGACTCAATATTAATACGAGTGTAGTTGTAAATTAATTCATTAAGGATCTGAAGAAAAAAAATTGCTTTTAAAACAATCTGACGCGCCAATGAGACCTTTCTTCACTCGCTATGCTGCACAGAAAGTCTCTTGCAGGTTGCCGACACACACACACGTTAACTCTCAACTTACCTGTTTCTACGTTATTAAAGTCCTGAGGCAAAGGCTCATCACCTCTCCTAGCCATCGTCTCCTCATCCTGCAGTTGTATGTCTCCATCCTGCACGTTTAAAAACCTCAAGTTTGGCTGCCAGATCGTCTTCGCTTCTTCCGCTGACATAATATTAGCTTCTTGGTTCCATCGACTGTTGAGGAACTCGACACGACTGTCGACCCACATCAGCTCAATCTGCATCTCCAGCGCAACGAATCGATCGACGTCGCTTACGGTAGAGAATCTCTTGATGTCCACAGACGCCTGTACTAAGAGTGGATTGTCTTTCATGGCCGGGGGTGGCGGCTGATGCTTGCGGTAGCCTGGACTGAGGAGGACCTGTGAGCATCCTCCTTCGTCACTCCTATCCGGGCAGTCATCCTTCAGGTCACAACGATTCTCCCGGGCGATGCAATACCCATTGGCACACATGTACTCGTTCTCGCCACAGGGAGACACACTCAGCTCGACTACTTCCTTCGAGGCTATGTCGCATGTCTCTACTTCCAGGCGCCACTTGTGTCTGCCGATGGGAAACACGATCTTTGTTTTCTGGGCGAGTGTGGCTTTGGTCTTGTTACTAACAGAGTCGAAGAGCGTCCAGCCGGTAGTCTCTGAGTAAAATATTATATGTTGGTAAAAGCCTTGAAAGTAGGGGAAGCCATTGGTGTAACCTAGAAGGACTCCAGCAGTTCGTTGTTTGGTTAGTTCACACAGACCACGGAGGTATAATGGCCTGTTGTCAAGAAACTTACAAGAAAAACAGTGCCTCTTGTCCACAGTACAAGGGAAGTCGACCCATCGGCCTGTGATCTTACTTAATGTGACGCAGTTCTCGTTCAGACCTCCGTTGGGTTGTCCTGTCTCGAAGTGGTCCTCGAGTATATCATCACCAGAGATGACATGACGCCACTGACCTTCACTTTCCTCATCTGTCGCTGCCAACCATAGATAACTGTAGTCGCCTGGGTTACACGAATCGAAGAAATCTTTTGATGTTTCGTAGAGATGAACAGTTCTATTAAGTGTCTCAGGCAGGTAGAGAGACGCCCCAAACTGTTCACAGAATGAGATGGATTGATTAAACGTTAACATCTTCGGCAAGATCACGACGTTCTCCCCAGGTTTACACAGTTCAGAAAAATCACCTTCAGAGAGGTTGCCGCCGAATATCTCCATATCATCACGATCCAGAGAAAATATTTGACCTAAGGGATCCTCGTAACATCGGTGGATCCTTCTTACCACTTCTACAGGTAACGACCAGTCATAAATGTTCATCTGGGCAATATTACCACAGAAGCTTTGTTTGGCGTCGAACCCTCCGGAGTAAGCATCCTGTTCTTGGCCGAGGATAAGAGTTCCGTTGAACCTCATGTCGGTGTCCCCCACCAGAGGTCCTCGGGCTGCTTCCTCGCCGTCTATGTACAGCGTATACATGTTGGCAGATATCACGTGACAGTAGTGAGTCCAGCGGTGGAGAGTAAACGGGATCTTGATATTCTCGCTCACTGGCTGGTAATTGTTGTTGTAGTACAGGCTGTATTTTGCCGCCATACCTGTGTAAAAGATTTATTAAAAACAGGAGAAAACACAAACTACAACAAAATAATAACAACACATATGGAAGTTATTTAATAAATAAAAAGAATGTGGAAGTTATTTATGGGGCTAAATTTCATCTGGGAAAGAGAAGAGGTATTTTCTAATGTTGATATTTTGGATGCGATTCATTATAATATGTTATTTTTTAAAGGAACCTCAAAGAGTCATATTATATACATCTGTGTCCTCATAATTGATTTCTTATGCTGTTATGTTAATGATATTTTTTACAATTTTCTTTCACTCATTTAATATTTTTCTATGCGTTACCCTCACCAAGTTCATCATCGACCCTAATATTCACAAATCAAAACTAGAGACTATAATTAGATATACAAATTTAGTTACATGTGTGTGTGTTAGAAGGGTATTAGTGATAGCATAAACAAAACTATCCCACGAACTAAATATGAATAAAATATACTTCAAAATTTACTACTGTAATGCATACGTATACCAGACTGTATGATTGTATAAAACGTCATACAAACAAACTTCCCAGAACTTACCAAACACAAACTGGTTGGTGAGTGAGGGAGAGAGTGCCGTCGAGATGTGTGTGTTGTAAGATGGCCTAAAGAGCGACAGACGTATCCTGTAGCAGACACTGAAGGAGGTAAGTAAGGAAGTGTCCCCATCTGAAGGTGTGAAATTGTACCTGGCAAAGATGTCTGCTCTTGGAGGCACCCAAGTATCAGGCTGGAGAGACAAGATCCGGGTACTCTTAACACCTATAAGGAAAAGGAAAATTTCTCATTGAATTTCCTTCCTAGTTCTTCCACGTTTCCAAAAAAAAATTGGTGTATAAACTTGCTGTATGAACCAAGTGTATAAACTGGTGAATAAAACTGGTGTATAAACGTTATCATGAAGAACATCCATCAATAAGATTTATACCAAACTGAACATATTCTTATTAATAATTTCTAAAGTTTTTATCACATTATATTGAGACATTAACAGAGGCATAAAGTCACTCATTTCATTTACCAGCTTGAGTTCGTTGTTGAGTGCGTGGGCAGGTGTGTTTTACAGGGCTGTGACAGGTGTGTTTTACAGGGCTGTGACAGGTGTGTTTTACAGGGCTGTGACAGGTGTGTTTTTTAGGGTTTACGATGATGACCTAATTGTTTACTGACTGGAGCTGACTGTTCACTAACTGTACCTAATTGTTCACCAACTATACCTTACTCTTCACTGACTGTACCAAACTGTTCACTAACTGTAACTATTTGTTCACTAACTGTACCTAATTGTTCACTAACTGTACCAAACTGTTTACTAACTGTACCTAACTGTTCACTCACTGTACCAATCTGTTCACTGACTGTAACAAACTGTGTTCATTAGCTATCAAACTGTATTCACTGACTGTACCTAACCGTTTAGTCTGTACCTAACTGCTAATTAACTGTACCGTAACTGTTCACTAACTATACCACACTGTTCGTTGACTGTACCTAACTGTTTACTGCCTGTACCTAACTGTGTCCATTAGCCACCAGACTGTACTCACTAACC
Source organism: Homarus americanus (assembly GCF_018991925.1). NCBI lineage: Eukaryota > Metazoa > Arthropoda > Malacostraca > Decapoda > Nephropidae > Homarus > Homarus americanus. Next base: position 861,554 of record NW_024737042.1, on the reverse strand, counting down.
GTACCAAACTGTTCACTGACCGTAACACACTATATAAATATTAACTACTAGACTACAATAAGTAACTGTGCCAGATTATTAGCTCACTCTATATTAAATCCTACCTTGATAAAATTGATCTCATCATGTTCTGACCAGCTGTACTAGCAAAGGAATCCATCACGTGTCTACTTCGTGTTTTTATTGAACTACAGACACTAATGGCTTCTTGCATCACTAACGAATACCTGTTACACGCAACGTTGCTCCTACTCTATTGAGGTGAATCGGTCTTCCACGCAATATTAAGGAATTTGGATTTTTCTCTCAGTGTGGCTTGGCGCCGCTGGAATTCTCCCCTGTCATTCGCTAGTCAAGTGAAGCACCAGCCACGAAACCACTTTATGCACTGTACCTACACATTCTAGACAGCATCCAGATTTTAACTCATTATTCACATATCACCAACAACATCCCTGGGTAGTAGTGGTAGGTACAGTCTCTCAACAACTCCGGTTATGTTGTGAATGACGCCTTAATGAGACATGTTAAGCAAAGAACATATTTATATAAGGTCTCTAGTTTATTGAATGTTGAAGCTTTGTAGGTAAGTTATGTCTACAGTGAATATCATAGATCACATAGCTTGAGAGTGGTCAGTAAGTGTATGTCGACGTGCGGCCTACCACAATGTCTATGGTAACACAGTTTCCTTATGGATTAACACTCAGGTAAACACTCAAGCCTTTTCCTTTTAGAGTGACCGGGGATGGGATGGGGTAGGGTGGGGTGGGACTGGGCTGGGTGGGGTGGGGTGGGGTGGGATGGGGTGGGGTGGGGTGGGGTTGGGCTGGGTGGGGTGGGGTGGGGTGGGATGGGGTACAGACAGAGATGTGAGATAATGTTCTGGATGGCTCATAATTCGACAAGGGTTGAACCCGAGTATGAAAGACTATGGAAGTCTTAGTGCATTGTGTGAGGCGCTACTTTATAGTTTACTTTTGTTGTTGGACAAGCCTTTGAAATAGATATGTTTTGTTCTAATTTAAGTACACGTAGAAATAGAACTTTAACTTGAAGAACAGCTATATCGGGTTAATTGTATTTCAGTTTAAAAGAAAGAATTAAGTACTTTTACACATCTGTCATTTTTTTTATTTATTTCTTAATAATATTTTTAAAATAGAATCATATTTCACATCACAGGTGGAGCCTCCGATGTGTACCTCGAACAAATATTTCTACAGACGTTTGTTAACATTGGAGCACCTTTGTCATAAATCTCCTCCAGGAACAATAAAATAATATACATATAAAATATTAATACTGACCCACACTTCTACACTGTGGACGGCCGTCTGCTGGTGATTTAACCATGGCAATAATATTGACTATCAACACACCACAGCTCAGAGTTATTTTATATGTATCAGGAACTACTGTAGCTCAGTTCGTATATCATTTGATGAGCAGCAGTAGTTTTTGTGGCGCCATCAATTCTGTGACGCCATCAAATTTGTGACGCCATCAATTCTGGGACACCATCAATTCTGTGACGCCATCAATTCTGTGACGCCATCAATTCTGTGACACCCAACATTTACTGTACACTTCCAATACACTTCACTACAATAGGTGTCTTGGTGTTGGCCTTGTGACTTTTAACTGTTGTCGTGGCTCAACTAAACCTAAATTATACTTTACGTTCGTTTGTTTGATAATACATTTCATTTTTGGTTTACTTTAAAGTGATAAATTCAGCCCAAAATGGATATATATCTTTATTAGGTACTAAAACTGTCACTAGGTACCAGTATGACCGAGTCTATTGCTAACATTATGGAGTTTAGTCTCAAGATACATTTTATTACATTGGCTTACAGTGAATAACAAACTCACAGCTCTCATTGATATACACCCACCCCTCCTCCCCTCGCCTACTTCCTCCCTCTACACTCACACCCTCTTTCCACCCACACCCACCCCCCTTACCCACGCCCACTTCCCTCTACCCACATCCTTCCTCTACCCACACCCTCCTCCCACCACCCCACAACCTTTCTCCGCCTATCTTATTACCCAAAGACAAGAACCACCACTTCCTGTCAACTTTAATTATCTGTACCTGTACCTGCACCTGTACCTGTACCTGCACCTGCATGTACCTGTAACTGCACCTGTACCTGTACCTTGTATATGTACATTACAGTCAGTCAAAAAAGTCACGTATCATTCTTGAGGCTGCCTGAACAAAAGAAGCCCGACCCGTGCGTCATTATACCGCCATCTGTGGTTCAGCTTACAAACTACATCAGCAGACTGTGGACGTTAGTTATGAGTCCTTTAACTTTCCTCTCTGTGTCTGTTGCTGAGCTTATGATCTACTCAGTGTGTTGCTGTCCAGTGTTAAGCCTTTACGATACTGTCAAGGCAAATATTTTTTGAGAGTTGTGAATTCTGGAACAATCTGCCAGTGTTGTGACGGCACCGAGTGTGAGCTCATTCAAGACCAGACTTGACCAACACTGGAGCAGGTACAGATAGTCAGGCGCCAGTGCATGCCCAGTACTTGTCAACAGCACATAACTGAGACTTGACCGATCGCCTAAGAACTCGATCAATGGCGTATTGGATAAAGTAAAGTAAAGTAAACAAGCCTAGATATACCCTGTGTGTTGTTGGTGCTGCCCTGGTCTACTGTGTTGCTGGTGCTGCCCTGGTCTACTGTGTTGCTGGTGCTGCCCTGGTCTACTGTGTTGCTGGTGCTGCCCTGGTCTACTGTGTTGCTGGTGCTGCCCTGTGTTGCTGGTGCTGCCCTGGTCTACTGTGTTGCTGGTGCTGCCCTGGTCTACTGTGTTGCTGGTGCTGCCCTGGTCTACTGTGTTGCTGGTGCTGCTGGTGCTGCCCTGGTCTACTGTGTTGCTGGTGCTGCCCTGGTCTACTGTGTTGCTGGTGCTGCCCTGGTCTACTGTGTTGCTGGTGCTGCCCTGGTCTACGCTACTGGCAGTCTACGCTGAAGTGGTAAGTAAAAAGTTCCTCTTTTTTTATTACCATTAAAGGAAGTTTGTAATGCGGTAGAAATAATTATGTGTGAGGGAGGAGGTGTCAGGAGGTGGGGGGGGACTCAATTGTTTCTCGTACTACTGACAACACAACACATATATCGTTTCTCACTTTTGATCTTTTTTTAATTTTTGTATTTCCTTATGGGTTCATTATTATTATTATTATTATTATTATTATTATTATTATTATTATTATTATTATTATTATTATTATTATTGTTGTTGTTGCTATTGTTGTTGTTGTTGTTGTTGTTGCTGCTGCTGCAGCATTTTCGCCCCCCAGGCCCCGATGTGGGTCAGTGACCTGTTCCCAGGTGGGCTAAACACCCGTAAAAAAAAAAAAAATAAAAACTACTCAATCGTATACATATATAATACTGAAAGACGAAAACAAATCTACATGTTAATTTTGCCACGTTACATTCATTGTTATAAAGCGGAGTTTAATGTCTATTCTCACTTAACGATTACGTAACACTAACACGCCAGAGACAAGGAGTTAAGTGTACAGGTGAAGAACATAAGAACATTAGTATGGAAGAAACTGCAGCGGGCCTATTGACCCATACTGGGCAGTCCCGTTTGTACCCAACCTCTATTGCTCATATAAGCATCCAGCCTATGTTTGAAGCTATCCAACATATTCGAGTTAATGATGATATTTGGTAACTTGTTCCATTCATCCACTACTCTGTTTCCAAACCAGTGTTTACCTATTTCACGCCGAAATCTAAATTTATCTAATTTAAAACCATTGTTACGAGTTCGCTCCTGGTTGGAAAGTTTGAGTACCTTTGTAATGTCCCCTTTGTTTAACCCTGACTTCCATTTATACACCTCTATCATGTCGCCCCTCGCTCTACGTCTCTCGAGGGAGTGCAAATTAAGATGCTTTAACCTGTCTCTATACTCAAGGTTCCTAATGCCCGGGATTAGTCTTGTCATTCTCCTCTGGATTCTTTCCAAGGATTCTATATCTATTCTGTAATACGGTGACCAGAACTGAACTGCGTAATCCAGGTGAGGTCTCACAAGCGATAGATATAATTTTAAGATGACCTCGCTAGTCTTGTAACTAACACTCCTTTGTATGAACCCAAGTACTTTACTAGCCTTGTTACGAGCAAAAACACATTGTTTACTTGGCTTAAGATTCCTACTTATCATTACTCCTAAATCTCTCTCGCAGTCGGATTTCTCTATGGCATCGTTGCTCATCTGGTAACTGGTTTCCCTGTTTGCATCTCCTATACTGAGTACTTTACATTTGTCCACATTGAATTTCATCAGCCATTTTTCCGACCATTCGAAAAATTTGTTTAGATCTTCCTGTAGTTTTGCCGAGTCCTCGTCAGATTTAATTTCACGTCCTATTTTAGTGTCATCAGCAAATTTACTTATGTTGCTGTGTATGCCGATATCTATGTCGTTTATGTATATAATAAATAATAATGGTCCAAGTACTGAGCCTTGGGGAACTCCACTAGTGATGTTGCTCAAATGCGATTTAGTGCCGTTGTTTATGCTCACTCGCTGTTTCCTGTCCCGTAACCACGCCCTAATCCATTTAAGGATATTACCTTTGATGCCATGCACTTCTACCTTTCTAATTAGTCTTTCGTGGGGGACTCTGTCGAAGGCTTTGCTAAAGTCGAGATATACCACATCATAATTGTGCCCCTTGTCCACCGATTCGAAAACTGATGAAAAGAATGTTAATAGATTAGTTAGACAAGAACGCCCGCTTGTGAAGCCATGTTGGGAATCATTGATCAACTTGTGCTTCTCCAGGTGGTTTCGAATAGAGTTTGAAATGATTGATTCTAGTAATTTGCCTACTATTGATGTTAGACTGATTGGGCGGTAGTTAGAGGATAGTGATCTATCCCCCTTCTTGAAAATCGGTATTACATTCGCTATTCTCCAGGATTCTGGTACAACACCTGTTTTTAATGACATGTTAAACAACTTTGCTAAGGGCATACTAAGCTCTTCCTTACATTCCTTTAATACTCTGGCAAATATCTCATTGGGACCAGGTGACTTATTAGGCTTCAGTTTGTCTATTTGCTTATTAACATCGTTACTAGTCACTATTACCTCGCTTAATTTGGTTTCTTTACTATCTCTGAATAGAGTCGGTGCCTCGGGTATCATGTTTAAATTTTCAGTGGTGAAAATTGTTGAAAAATATTTATTCAGATTATTGTTCATTTCTCCGTCGGTATCAGTTAGCTCGCCGGTATCTGAACGTATTGGTCCAATCTTATCTCGTGTTTTAGTTTGATACATTTGGTAGAATCCTTTGGGGTTTGTCTTCGCCTCACCTTGCTATCTTCAGTTCATTATTTCTCTTTGCTTTTCTTATCTTGGTCTTAACCCTACCGGCCAATACCTTATAATACTCCCAGATGTAAATTTCGCCACGATTTATCCTTCTACCTATAGCCTTCCGTTGGCTACTTATGTTCTTTAAATAATAATTTATCCATTTAGGGTCATTGTTGTCTGATCTGAGTATTTTGTATGGTATGGTCTGCCTTTGTGCATTAAGTAACTCGGCAATGTCAGATCTCGTTATCAGGTCGGTGTCATCTGTCAGGTTCACGCTCAAGCGCGACACCCCCTCTCTCAGCTGCCTCTTTAAACTATCAAAGTTTGCCCTTCTGAAATCTGGGACTTTAATGGAATTTTCCTTACGTCTGACCTGAAAATCTAACTGAAATCTAATTTCTTTGTGATCGCTGTTTGCAAGTTTGTTCCCTACCTCGACATTGCTAATGAGGTTTTCTCTGTTCGACAGAAGAAAATCGAGTATATTATTACCCCGGGTGGGTTCGGTTATATGTTGACTTAGGAAACAGTCATGAATCGTTTCGAGGAAATCCTCTGATACTGAGTTACCCGTAAGGTCAGTCCAATCTATTTGGCCAAGGTTAAAATCGCCTACTATACAGATTTTGTTGTGTATGGAAGCCCTGCGCATTTCATCCCAGGTAAGTCGCTCATTAACTCTATCAAGATTGGGAGGTCTATATATTACTCCTATGATTAATTTTTCCCTACCGTCGATTAATTCTATTCAAATTGTTTCTGTATTCCGCTCAGTTTTTATTTCCGAATTTATTTCACACTTCAGATTATCCCTGACAAGGATGGCTACTCCGCCTCCTCTCCTGGATGGCCTATCGGTATGGAACAATTTGTAATCCGCAATTTGGTATTCGACAGGTAACTCACGTGAGTCTAGGTTGATCCATGTTTCAGTGAATGCTATTATATCGATCTTTTCGGTACATACCAAGGCCCTAATATCATCCATTTTGTTTCTCATACTTCTATTGTTCGCGTAGTAGACATTTAGGTTAATCATGTTCTGAGTCCTCCCTTTACCGCGTTTAGGTCTTAACTCGCTGTCTAATTTAGCTTTGTCCTCATTCCTAACACTATTTCCCTGTAACCTTTTACTTTGTTTACCCGCTGCCACTGCAGTCTCCTCCACCCCCGTGCCCATATGTTCCCCTAGTAGTTTAAAGACTTCGATATCTTTTGAACTGTCCCCTCTAGAGACCCCGCCAGGGTTGCCACCCCATCCCGAGACAGGTGTACCCCATCCCTAGCATGAAGGTCCCTTCTGCCGTAGAAGTTGTCCCAGTTGTCAATGAATGGGACTGATATTGACTTGCAATATCTGTCAAGACGGTCGTTGACACCAACTGCCCTTGACAACCATTCACTGCCAACTCTCCTTCTAGGCAGGACACCGCATATGATAGGGATCCCTCCCTTAGTCCTAATACGATCTATAGCTGCCTTGAACTTATCAAGAAGCTCCTCGCTCCTACACCGGCCAATATCATTGCCTCCTACACTGAGGCAGATAATGGGTTTGTTCCCATTACCAGACAAGATATTATCCATCCTGTCAATTATATCCCCCACCCCAGCCCCTGGCAAACACACCCTCATCCTATTTTTGTTTTTACCACAAAAGGCCCTGTCCATGTACCTTACCTGTGAGTCACCAACAATTCAAGTTTTTATACCTTCCTTGTCATCCCTGCCCCTGACTGTACTAACGTCCAATTCGTCTATCAAGGGACTGAACGAGTTGGTACACTTAGCTGTTGTTGTCGTTGTTTTTTCATCACCAGGGGCGACCACAAGTGTTAATGGCATCTAAAAGGTACAAAACAATTACTGTCTCACTTGTGCTTGACAAAATGGTTGGGAATATTTGATATACGATTATTGTTCTCACGTATAGCTATAAATAATACAGGTGGCCACTCATACACCTACTAACTCCTCTGTGGCAGTATAGAGAGGTAGGGAGAAAATATACGGTCCCATGTTTTGTGTGTGTGTGTGTGTGTGTGTGTGTGTGTGTGTGTGTGTGTGTGTGTGTGTTTAGTTGATGTGTGTGTTTTTCTGTGAGTCTGATAATAATAAATGTATTTCTCGTTTTATTGACAAGTTCAGCTGCCAAAAGGTTGAAAATATACATTGGACATAAATGACTTATTACATACAAAGGCTTGGGGTGGGTGGGTCGTTTAACAAAAGCTTTCATTACACAAAGGAGAAGGAGCATGAATTGAACATAAAAATTATAGTTTACAGCTGATGGCCCTGGCTGGTCTCTTGCCCTACTGTGTGAGGTCATGTAGGCCACGTGGTGCAGTAACTCGTCCACAGGTGTTGATATGAAGGACCTCACGTGATATTGTAACAACTCGATCATTACGTCACAGTGTCATGGAGACTCCTGGTAGTGTGGTGTGATGTGGTGTGGTGTGGTACGTCATAGTCAGGTGTAAAGCCGATCCACTGTTGTTCCCAGACGATGATTTGACTGACCTAAACACTGTTCAATAATGATTCCACTTCTTTCCCAAACGAAATTATCACTTTTGGCGGGATTTCGTTGATATCCCTGTGGGGTTGAGGGGAGGGAGTTAGGGTATGAGCCAACAACCTGACCCAGACAGCCCCAGGAGTGACCCTGTACATGCGTGCCCTCGTGCATGTGTGTGTTAGTGTGGTGTAGCGGTGAACGGTAATAAAGTCACAGTAATAAAAGTCACAGAAAAAAGTCACAATTTTGGCTAGGAAAAAAAGTCACAGCAAAAACCGCCAAATCAATCATCCTGTAGAAAAAAGAGAGTGACAGACAGACAGAGATACAAACGTAAAATCGAATATGGAGAGAGAGAGAGAGTAAATTCTCTCATTATTTTTACATATGGTATATTTTTCTTTGCAGTTTTACTTTCTTTCAATTGATTTACAGAACAAGAATGTAAAATACCGATGAGAATGAAGGGGCATTGTCATAGGGCCAGGGTAGTTTAGATTAAGTTAAGTCATGGTAAAAGGGCAGGTAAGGTTAGTCAGGTCAGGGTAGGTAGGTAGGTAGGCAGGCAGGTAAAGTTAGTTTGGTCAGGCTAGGTAGGTAGGTACGGTTAATTAGGTCAGGGTAGGTTGGCAGGTAAGGTTAGTTAGGTAAATAGGTAAGGTCAAGGTAGGTAAGCAGGTAAGATTAATTAGGTTAGGGTGGTGGGTAGGCAGGTAAGGTTAGTTAGGTCAAGATAGGTGGGTAAGGTTAAGTTAACGAGTAACGAGGTCCGGGTAGGTAAGATAAGTCGAATTAGGTCAAGGCAGGCAGGTAAGATGAGGTTAAATAGGTCATGGTAGGTAGGTCGCTGTGTACAAGATTTTCCATGGCAGGTTCTACAAGTCCGTTTGGCCAGACAAGTGGCAAGAACTCGCCTGGTGGCCCTGGGATCGAACTCAGGCCATTAGCAGAGCATGCACCAGTAAGTACATTACTAAGGCGAGTCAGTCAACAAAGAACAACTGGCGGTACTGTGTTAGTTATGGCAAACAAAGGAGGAGGGTGGGGGGTAAGGGAGGAGGGCGGGAGGTGGAGAGTAAGGGGGGAGGTGGAGGGTAAAGGAGAAGTTTCGAGGGTGAGGGAGAGAGGAGGGAAGGATGTAGGCTAGAGGAAAGTGTGGAGAGTTGAAGACGTCGGAGGAGGGTGAGAGAACGACACACACACACACACACGTTCTCAAGCTACAGGTGCACGTTCTTCACCAATCAGAGGAATAATCGCAGGTGTTGTCGAAATACATAGCACCTGTTAAGTTCCTCCGCCACGCTACCTCTAGTCATAACTACAATACTTAAAGTTAATTAAATATCTGACTGAGTTACACAGCCACTCACACTTATATATATAATTGAGCTGCTACTGGACTTAATTCGGGATTCAGACGAGGACTTGGAACCAAACCTGATCTAACTTATCCAAAGCCTAACCTAACCTATCCTAACCACAACCTACGAACGATCTCTTAACAAGAAAAATCAAGAGTAAGGTTATGAGCCGTGCAGAAGTTGTGCCACTCAGTAGACGACCATCATCAAAATAAAATATGCCATAAAAAAGTGATTTGATAACAGATGAGGTAATATAATATCTAAGCCTTTTATGTGTCACTTCATACAGTTGTTAAATTATGTTAAAGTCCTGTTGTTAGTTCCACCTGTACAACAAAATCACAAGTTGTAGTCAGGATTATAAGTGGTTTGAATTATGGTAATTGGTGATTGTTATTAAATAATATATTACCTGATTGTCACGCCTAAGTTCTCTGACCCTTCGTTTACTCCTTTAGTAAGTAGTTGAGTGAAGCATAATTTGATTTAATTGTTTTCAAGTACATAATTAGCTGGCACACCTGCATTATGTTGGGTCGCCCTCAATTAATGCTTTGATACACACAAAAGCTGCAGGAAACACCATCTATCACCGTGTGTATATTGTATATACGTGTGTGTCTGTACAGTTATAATATACACAACTCACATTTCCAAGAAGTAAACCAGAAAAAAAAACAGAGGACGAAAATGATTCACTGGAGGCTCTGTGGAACATTAAAACCTACAATATGTGTTAGTAGTAAAACAGTTCACTGGGCGGGTTCTCGGTAACACTTCCGGCGACAGTGTTGGGTAAACCTGCTCGAGGTCTGTTATAAGAACATAAGAATGGAGGAAACTGCAGCGGGCCTATTGGCCCATACTGGGCAGTCCCGTTTACACCCAACCCCTATTGCTCATATAAGCATCCAACCTATGTTTGAAGCTATTCAGCGCATTCGAGGTAATGATGATATTTGGTAACTTGTTCCATTCATCCACTACTCTGTTTCCAAACCAGTGTTTAACTATTTCACGCCTAAATCTAAATTTGTCTAATTTAAAACCATTGTTATGAGTTCGCTCCTGGTTGGATAGTTTGAGTACCTTTGTAATGTCCCCTTTGTTTAGCCCTGACTTCCACTTATACACCTCTATCATGTCGCCCCTCGCTCTACGTCTCTCGAGGGAGTGCAAATTAAGATGCTTTAACCTGTCTCTATACTCAAGGTTCCTAATGCCCGGGATTAGTCTTGTCATTCTCCTCTGAATTCTTTCCAATGATTCTATATCCATTCTGTAATACGGTGACCAGAACTGAACTGCGTAATCCAGGTGTTGTCTCACAAGAGCAAGATACAGTTTTAGGATGACCTCGCTAGTCTTGTAACTAACACTCCTTTGTATGAACCCAAGTACTTTATTAGCCTTGTTACGAGCAAAAACACATTGTTTACTTGGCTTAAGGTTCCTACTTATCATTACTCCTAAATCTCTCTCGCAGTCGGATTTCTCTATGGCATCGTTGTTCATCTGGTATCTGGTTTCCCTGTTTACATCTCCTATACTGAGTACTTTACATTTGTCCACGTTAATTTCATCTGCCATGTTTCAGACCATTCGAAAAATTTGTTTAGATCTTCCTGTAGTTTTGCGGAGTCCTCGTCAGATTTAATAACACGTCCTATTTTAGTGTCATCAGCAAATTTACTTATGTTGCTGTCTATGCCGATATCTATGTCGTTTATGTATATAATAAATAATAATGGTCCAAGTACTGAGCCTTGGGGAACTCCACTTGTGACGTTGCTCCAATGGGACTTAGTGCCGTTAATGCTCACTCTCTGTTTCCTGTCCTGTAACCACGCCCTAATCCATTTAAGGATATTACCTTTGATGCCATGAGCTTCTACCTTTCTAATTAGTCTTTCGTGGGGGACTCTGTCGAAGGCTTTGCTAAAGTCGAGATATACCACATCATAATTGTGCCCCTCTTCCACCGATTCGAAAACTGATGAAAAGAATGTTAATAGATTAGTTAGACAAGAACGTCCGCTTGTGAAGCCATGCTGGGAATCATTGATCAATCGGTGCTTCTCCAGGTGGTTTCGAATAGAGTTTAAAATGATTGCTTCCAGTAATTTGCCTACTATTGATGTTAGACTGATTGGGCGGTAGTTAGAGGATAGTGATCTATCCCCCTTCTTGAAAATCGGTATTACATTCGCTATCCTCCAGGATTCTGGTACTACACCTGTTTTTAAGGACATGTTAAACAACTTTGCTAAGGGCAAATATCTCATCGGGACCAGGTGACTTATTAGGCTTTAGTTTGTCTATTTGCTTACTAACATCGTTACTAGTCACTATTATCTCACTTAATTTGTTTTCTCCACTATCTCTGAATAGAGTCGGTGCCTCGGGTATCATGTTTAAATTTTCGGTGGTGAAAACTGTTGAAAAATATTTATTCAAATTATTGCTCATTTCTCCGTCGTTATCAGTGAGCTCGCCGGTATCTGACTGTATTGGTCCAATCTTTTCTCGTGTTTTAGTTTGATGCATTTGGTAGAATCCTTTGGGGTTTGTCTTTGCCTCCCTTGCTATCCTTACCTCATTTTTCCTCTTGGCTTTCCTTATCTCGGTTTTAACCCTACTCGCCAATATCTTATAATATTGCTGGAGGTAAATTTCGCCACGCTTCATCCTTCTAAATATAGCCTTCCTGCTGACCGTACTGCCCACCAAGCATGTCGAAACTCTCGTAAACAGTATTCATTACGTGTCGTTATATAAAGGAGTTATTGTGAGGGACACGCAATAATCTGGTCTCGAGTATTCTTTATGATCGGCACTGTATTGAGTAGTGTGTGTGTGTGTGTGTGTGTGTGTGTGTGTGTGTGTGTGTGTGTGCGCGTGTCCTCTTACGTTATGCACTTTCTACTCTTTATTACTCTTCCTCATTATTTCCCTCCAGTTTCGTTCCTGTTCCCCAATTACTACAGTGTTTGTGAAGGTCGCTCGCAGTCACACAAATTTTCTAGATGGCCAAGGTCCGGATGGGATTGAGTACCCCTTCGCTAAGATAACATTAAGTCAATGTAACCACCAAGATAATCACAAAATAACTCCCTTAAGTACTCATTTAGATAACACTACAAAGGCTAAATATAAATAAAACTTATGTGAAAAAAGTGTTCCTAGAAATAACAATCAATTAGATACTTAAATGTGAATAACATGTGATACGTGTTTATCTATTCTATACGGATAGAGGGATGGATGGGTAAACAGACAGGCAGATAGACAGACAGAGTTGCATCTTAAAACTGCTTAAAGTATAATATATTAAGTATTTTTTCAATATCATGTCGGTCTCACAGAATGTTTGAAAAGCGTTGTGAACAAAATTCGTTTATGGACACTTTGACCAATGTGTGACACCTTTTGTACCTGAGGGTCATGTACTGTAGGTAAGGCAGGGAGGGTAGGAATTTCAACATGTATAATCAGATTAATTTTTGTGTTAGAATGATCTGATATGTTTTTAATGTAACAGTTTATAATGATGTACAACAGCGTCTACTTGTTCTAAATCAACTAGTCACAGCTAAATGGGTCAAATTGCCAAACTTGTCCAGTGAATTGTGTACAGGAAAACTACAGCTATTGTCAAATATTAGCCTATTAACCTCGTAAGTGTGTGAGGTCCCCAACAAATGAGGTCATTGATGTAATACAGGGTCTTTTTTTTTTCGAGAATCCTAAATGATTGTTATATTTTAGGACGTACAATAAACAGGAACCCAATGATCAGTAGGAATAAAGTACAATCATTTACGGTTCTTGAATAAAAAAAATAAATGATTAATCCTGTTCAAAAATTCACTCAATTCCCATGATGATCTGTAAGGCGGTGTGTATATTTTGTCTGTACTTTGTTAGCCTTGTTTCGAGCAAATACACTGGAAACTGAATGATCAAGGTTGGCCAACGTAACACAACGACTGGCAGACGTTGATCATATAAAATTAAAAAATTATTCTTATTTGGTGCAATTTGAGTGACACATATAATTTGGTCTGCTCACGGATTTATGATGTATATAAATTAACCCGTTAAAGGCTTGAATGAACCAGCTGATTGAGTTATTCGAATCCAAGTATCGAGAGTTTTTGGTGGTCGAAGCGCATGCAAAAGATATTGTTATAAGGTGTCGATACGCTAGAGAAATGAATAATGAATGATGAGAAAGAGAAACAGGACAGTTTCTCATGTTTACTAGAAACTGAGTATTGTGTAAAACAAAATTTACATAAATATATAATCTGCATTGGAAAATTTGGAGCCTCGTCCCTCTTTTCTCTGTTATACTTTTATTGCCTTATTACTTTCCTCGTGTGTGTGTGTGTGTGCCCTAAACATATCCTGCCTAAAGAACCAACCTGTCTGGGCAACCGCACCCATTAAAGTCGTCCGTATGCGGTCGAAAACACAATCATAATCACAGATCAAAACAAAAACAAACTATACAACCTCTTATGCTCGATCGAAAACACAATCATAATCACAGATCAAAACAAAAACAAACTATACAACCTCTTATGCTCGATGCATGAAATGTCAGGACCCTTCTGGATACTGGCACAAATGAGCGTCCTGAAAGAAGAACCGCCGTTGTGGCAAAAGAGCTGACTAGGTATAACATCGACATCGCAGCCATTAGTGAGTCCCGGCTCCCAGACGAGGGTCAACTCACAGAACGGGAGTCTGGCTATATCTTCTTCTGGAAGGGTAACCCTGCTGCAGAGAGAACAGCATATATGGAGTTGGCTTTGCCATCCGCCAATTCATCTTACATAGGCTAAATGAAATGCCTGTTGAGATCAACGAGCGCCTCACGACGTTGGCAGGCAATTGAAAAGTTATAAGGATAGTCTTAAGACAAACCTGAAAACGTGGCAAACCGACCCCCTCACCTGGGAGACGATCACTCAACATCGTAACGCTTGGAGGAGCACCACACGAGAAGGTGTCAATACTTTCGAGTTAGCCCGACTGTATACCGAGGCAGACAAGCACCAATGCTGGAAAGACGCTGCCACCGCCCCTCCCGCACTAGATATAGCCTCCACACATGCAGCATCTGTAGATGACCCTGCCGGTCCCGTATCGGCCTCTTTAGTCACCTCAGAACTCACCAACGAAGGTGACATCCGTAATACCTCATAGAATTTTATCATAGCTGGATGATCGTCATACTCGATTCTGAGTGACAGCAAAGTAGAAATAGTAGTCGTGTGTGTGTGTGTGTGTGTGTGTGTGTGTGTGTGTGTGTGTGTCACCTTGAACTGTAAATATTTCAATTTGTTGATAAAAGAGTCTCAGTGTAGTTTTGAGGCCATTTTACCTTTATATTGAAGTTCTTGGTGAGTAATGAGGAATACTTCACAAAGGAACCATTGAGAACACTGCGGCTCTCTGGTTGGTCAAATAGAATTTCCTTCAATGTATTCCCGATGGAGATGTTTTTTAGAGTCTTTATTGTGTTCATAAACAAAGGAAAATAAAACTCCCGTTGATTCTACCAGAACAAAAATGAAACCCCATTGAAACTAACAGTGATGATGATGCTCCGTTGAAACTAACAGAGCAAGAGCGAAACTACCGTTGAAATTAACAGAGGAAGAAATAAGACTCCTGTTAGAAAAAAAATGTTAGATAATAATTTTTTCACCTGTCTTCACACTATACATCAGGTGACATAACTATTATCAGGTGATATGACGAATTAAGACTCCCGTGTTTGTATCTGTATGTATAATTTAGGTATAATTATCCTTAATTAGTTTTTCCACTGTATCATCATCATCATCATCATCATCATCATCATCATTATCATCATCATCATCATTTTTCCATAAGAACAACAAACTATTATTATTTACGTTAGTGGTCATTAACACATCGGTATTGACAAAGATGGGGGACTTAGGAGGAGATGGACCTTTTGCTACTGATGGTGAAACATGACATAAACTAATGTCTACAATAACGGTGTTTGTCTTATGGGCGTTTATTATTACTTGAGGATGGAGACATTAACATTGTGTGTGTGTGTGTGTGTGCGTGTGTGTGTGTGTGTGTGTGTGTGTGTGTGTGTGTGGCAACAGCAGTATACATGAGACTTACCTAAGGCTAAGTTCACCAACAATGGCGGCAACATTAGAAAAATTAAGCTGAGACTTACAGGACGTTGAGTACACCATCATCAGCAACAGTACGAGGCTCGGGTACAGGAGTCCTTTGGGCGTTGGAGTCCTCTGTGGCGCCATAGCAAAGGTCCTGATGAAGCTACAGGTTCTCAAGGACTCTCTCGGGGGGTTCTCAGTGCCTTGGTAGAGATCGAACTGAAGCCACAAGTCATTTAGCAATTTACATATTCTCCCATTTGAGCCACGACGAAGTTTAGCGATTTTTAAGTGACTTCAAAGCCTAACTGGTCTCGCAGGTTGAGTTTTACATCAGGGAGGTCTTCCGGGTTAGGTGGCACCTGTGACGATGTACAGAGGTTCAGAATGAAGTAGCAGGATGTCAAGTGAGTGGAGAGTGGGTTTAAAAGATCTATTTGACTTCACTGTTGAAGATCGAAACGAAGATGCAGCAGCGCAGAGAACGCCTTGCCGCTTTGAATGATCCTTTGGCAGATGCTGAAGACGAGAACTATGTATCAGAACCTCCTCAGTCAGTACTTAAGCGTCTGAAAGTATCCTGGACCTCATTTATGGAGAGCGAAACAAAGCAGCAGACTTTTAAGGAGTACCTACAAGTTCTGAAAGTCATTCGAGCTGAACAATGGAAACCGAAATGATGAAATTGAACTTCATGTATCAATTTCTGTCTCTGGTGGTCTCTTGTGCCTCACCCCAGGTATTTGGAGACCGAAGCTTTGAAAGTCGCTCGAATTCCTAAGTATGAGAGATAAACTAGACCAAGTGGACCACAGTGAGCTTCCTGATTCAAGCGAGCGTCCTGCGACACCTGATGCTGAAGGTGGACTGACAAGCAGGTGGGTAAAGTAATCAACAGGTATTCACACCCCACGGCGCGCATGGCACACGGAATGAGAGTTTTTCCAGATGATTAATAGCCCGGGTTGGCACTCTCATAATGGCACTACATTGGTTCCTTTAACATTAATATCGTAACCTCAGCTGTAGTTTAGGGTAATTAGCCAAATAATACATTCGTCTCAACAACTAAAATCATTGTTTTACCGCTGGAATATAACACTACCTAAATCTATATAGATGGCACTTTCCTTTTTTCTTTTGCTTGCGGTTCATACCTCTACACAATACCTTATATCACTACGCAATGCCTCATACCACTACATAAGGCCTCATACCACTACATAGTGAATGATAATCTGACCCATAAACTATGATGATGCCCCATTGAGCACAATGATTCAACCCTCTGAGTACGATGAGTTAAGGCCCTGAATACGATGTCTTAACCCCTGAGTATGGAGACTTAACCCTCTGAGTACGATGAGTTAAGGCCCTGAATACGGTGTACTAACCCCTGAGTATGGAGGCTTAACCCTCTGAGTACGATGAGTTCACCCATGAGTACGATGGGGTCTTGGTCGAGGAAACAGTAATTCGCAATGATTAGTTCAAGACTTCGTACCCAATGGACGTAGCTATTGTACTTAGAGGATTAAGTCATCGTACACAGGAGGTTAAGTCATCGTACTTGAGGGAGTTAAGTCATCATACTCAAGGGGGATATATCATTGTACTCAAAGGGGTTAAGTCTTCGTACTTGAAAATATATCTTCTTACTCAAGGGGTTAAATCATCGTACTTGAGGGGTTGTCATCGTCTTCAAGAGGGTTAATTCATAGTACTCAAGAGGTTAAGTTGTATTATGTTTAAATAATTACACCACCCACGGTAACTAGACTATGAGCAGTGACTAATCATAATTGTACAGGGCTCATCATGCTTTGTGCAGTGTGACAGCCCTGTGTTTGTTTACAGAAGGAAACAAGCAATAGTAAACATTCTATGGAATCAAGTGAGAACAATATTAAAGCAAATACCTCAATGATAATGATTTGTGTAATGTTTATATGATAAGCCTCTGTAAACGCACTAGTGAAGGGGACTGTACACGTGAGAGAGTTTTTCCACTGATCGCCCTGCACCTTGAATGCCTGGGTCAGCATTTGAGTACCCGGTTTCTACCCAGTCAGTTCCTCTCTCTCGCACACGTCAAATGTGTGTTCAAGAAGCTCGTTACACACAAGCTTCATCTTTTATTAACGCTCACAGCATATAGCGTTAATTACGGTGATATCCTAATTATTGTGCAATAGTTTATTTTCTTAATAAATGGTTTGAAAACTTAACCCATGAATATTTATTTTGTTACTTCCAGAGTACCTAAGGATCTTCATCAGTGATTGCAACAGGTAAATGGAAGATAACAAATTCATCATACTCAAGGGGTTAAATCATCATATTAAAAGGGTTAAGTCATCGCAATCAATGGGCTGCCATCGTACGCATGGGGTTAATAACATGGTAAACAAATTCCAATCATAACTGGACAAACTTTCAAGAAAATTGGAAAGTTTGTGTTTCTCGAGCGATACCCATGTAAACAGCAACTGGAGAGAGAGGTGAAGAATGTAAACAAACGTAATGGACATAAATATACCATTTTCTTCAAAACATTTGGGTAAATTTTTAGAAATGTTCGAGTAACGTGGTTTGTAACGTAACCTTTTCTGAGAAGAGTCGCGTAGATATTTGTAATTCTGTTTATAGTGGAATATTAGTAAAGGGTTAATGCTTAATTTACAGAAAAAATACATTGATTTCTATAACATTTCAAGAACTATAGTGACTAACAGCGTAAGTCTTTTAGGAATACATGGAAACATTTAGACAGATATTTGTGGAGACCGTATTTGCATTTCTTCCTTCAAGTATCTTAACATTGTATCAAGACATATTCTCTAGAAACGCTTATTGATCTGGTACTTGAAGACACTGAAGAACACGGTTAATGCCAGACACTTGGGTATGAATGGGGTCACCAGGCTGTGGGGTCACCAGCTCACACTCACCTGGTAGACCCCAGATATTGTTCTCGTGTAGCCGGTGTTAAGTTATAAGTAAGTACTACAATATTGACATTGTTATGTTTCTCATATTATATAATATAATTTATTGATTATATTACATCATGTATTAAATTTTCCGTTTTATTTACGTTTCCCTCTCGGCTTAAAGAAGTTTGTTCCCCGCATCACAGAATTTGACATCAAAGCCTGTCAGTGTATATTACATCACCTTTCTCTGGCCATTTACCAAACTTTACACATATGAAGCTTCTCTCGTGCTCTTAGTGGACCTGTGCTCCCTTACCTTACCCCTGGTGTTACGTTGGTCACTTGTATTACAACATAATATTGGAGGTAGCGCTCTCATGACGTCTACC
The DNA here is from genome assembly GCF_018991925.1 of Homarus americanus. Lineage (NCBI taxonomy): Eukaryota > Metazoa > Arthropoda > Malacostraca > Decapoda > Nephropidae > Homarus > Homarus americanus. The sequence continues at coordinate 842,787 of NW_024737042.1, read as the reverse complement.
AATGATCGTTACATTTACTTTTAATAGCTTTCTTCTGGTCTTGACGAAACGTGTGTCGTGTGTAACCTCCAGAGCGTTGTAATTTATCAGCTGAATTTATTATGATACTCCAACAGGGAAAGATAATAACTGGATATATGTATGTGTGTCGGGAACGATAACTCTCCGTGAATGAATATACGTCTGGTGCAAATGTAGGGTGACTGTGAGCATGTGTGCTTCGTGTTATTTGTTTTGTTGATTTATATTTGTTATTCATTGATTACTTAGTTCACCTGACTCCGTTATTCATAGAGCGGTAACCCTTAGCAGGGGGCAATAAGAAGTGTAACTTTGATTGACAATGCTGCTCCTGCTGCTGCCGCTTTCTTAGTAGTAACAGTAAGAGATGAATTATTGTGCGGTGGTGATCAAGTGTGGGGGATAGTGTGGTGGTGATCAAGTGTGGGGGAGATAGTGTGGTGGTGATCAAGTGTGGGGGGATAGTGTGGTGTTGATCAAGTGTGGAGGGGATAGTGTGGTGGTGATCAAGTGTGGGGGATAGTGTGGTGGTGATCAAGTGTGGGGAGATAGTGTGGTGGTGATCAAGGTGAGAGGGATAGTGTAGTGGTGATCAAGCGTGAGGGGATAGTGTGGTGGTGATCAAGTGTGGGGGGGTGGTGATCAGTGTGGGGGATAGTGTGGTAGTGTGGTGGTGATCAAGTGTGGGGGGATAGTGTGGTGGTGATCAGGTGTGGGATAGAGGGAGAAAATATCTGGCCTTTATTTCCGTGTACAGCAGAGAATGACCTCAAAAAGGAGACAGTACATGAAACAATGATAGACACAAAGAGGAAAAAGAAAATAATGTAATAATATTTTTAGTAATTTTAAAAAGAAGTTAATCAACAAGCACGAAAATGAAGAGATAGATAAAGGAATAAATAATAGCACAGAGAAGTTGTATAATTGAGTATTGTATAGTAAACAACAACACCATACAAGTATACCTCACATATACTCGCTTATAATCTCGACATAAAAAAGATGGATAGATGAAACAGTTATTACAGAAGAAACTTATGGAATTGCACCAAAATTTCTAGAGATGTTATTTGCATGTTACTAAATAAAAAAATGGATACGACAATGCACAAAATCTAACAGAAATTGACCTACCAAACATACCTAACCTTCTAACCCGGAATCCCCGTCATATGAAGTTGTTTAGTCGTATTAAGTTGCAAAATCCCCCCCGGACCCCCTAGCAGCAGAAGGACCTCACCTTAATAGTGAGGTCGTGTGTTACACTGAAACAAATAAAATCGGTTGAATGTCACTTCCCTGTCGCATTTTGGACACTTGCACGTCCGTCCAAGAAGTACATGATCACTTATTTAGTCTTCAACATAGTCTTGATCCTCAACAAGCTTTCGATAACATATATTTTCAGTAGACGACGCCATAATTGCGTTCATGAGCCAAATCGTCTCCTTGTGGAACATACAGTTGACTTCGAATCAAACGCAACTCCAAATTAAAACGTATAATATCCAATCCCCTATTGTGGAGTTCAGTCTCAGCCATATGATGCTAATCCTATACACGTAGAAGAGGTTTTGGAACCGATAAAGTATTTACAAAGACATAGAGTAGGGAATCAGGAAAATGTATCCTATAAAATAAGAAACAAAAGGCAGCAAGCCATCAATTATTATGGTATGACAAGCCCCCGATATGATCCTTCATCGTCTCTTGTACATGTTGACAAGACCGGTTTCACTCCCTTATTCTTTAGAGCGGTCCAGCACGATGGTCGCCACAGGAGAGCTGACGCCTACAAAACACGTAGAGACTTTTCATTACTGCCTTATGATCAGTTTTTCGTCGTATTTCTTACCATGTAATTTTCATTTTCTTTCATGCACTTCCCACTACAGGTGATTTATGAATCGAAGAGTGGAAGAAGACGAAAAAAAAAATAGAAAACAATTAAATTAAAGGAAAAAGTTGGATCGTTTTAATACTTGCTATCACCCAAACAACATCTGGGGGAAAAAACGTATTTCATAAAATCCTTCTTGTGGTAACCGTTTTCTCTTTTATTACCAAAATGAATAAATACTTTTTTCTTACTTATTTAAACAAAATCTCTAAATTTTATATAACAGGAGCCGTTTAACTATGTTTGTTGCATACAATTAATCAAATGTTCCCTTGGTTTGTCGCAGCCTCCCCTAAAATCAGGTTTTCTATAATGATAAAATTCCTGTTTTCTATCATACACCAAACCCCACATACACCTAATACAGGCTAACTTATCTTTATCTGGTACTCTGACCATTTCCTTATACGAATATCTTTCATGCCTCTGTATTTTATATGTTATTACGTATTTGGCTAAAGAGTTCCACCACCTTGGTATTAAGTTTTTGAGTCGTTATATTATACATTTTTCTTTGTGTACTCTGCATATATTTATTTAAAGGTACAAAAAAGGTCTTGCCTGAATGTTCACTCTCATCAGATTTTAGTACAATGTAGAGGGGATACATCAGTAACTAGTCGGTGACACGTTTCGTAATAACTACTGAGAAAAAAATATAACCCTATTGCCTGCAGGCTCTAGTAACCAACAAACAAAACCGCATTGTATTATCTCCTAAGTAAATGTAATTTGGTTTAGGTTTAGTTTATTATGTTGGATAAAGTTACGTTATACAACTGAGAGACAAACTACTTTTCGTTGTCCGTCCTGGTAAAGAAAGTAAAGACCTGACTATACTCGTTGAAAGGGATATTAGTTGTCGTTGTTCATCCTGGTAGCAGCAAGGGCCAAGAGCGAGGTAGGGAGCTCTCCGGGCGGCGGCGATGTAGTAGTGGGTGTGAGGGCGGAGGCAGCAATCAATACCTCGCCACGGGCAGAGAACCACCAGGCATACTGATCACTACTGACGGAGGGCCTCCCACCCACCAACACCACCACCACCTACCACTATTACCACTATCCACCTGCATCCACAAACACCACAACCTACCACTATTACCACTATCCACCTGCACCCACTAACACCACCACCTACCACTATTACCACTATCCACCTGCACCCACCAACTCTACCACCACCACTACCACCATCTGCTTATACCCACCATCACCACCTACCACCACCACCACCTACTATCATCACCACCACAACCACTCACCACCACTACCTACTACTATCACCACCATAACCATTCACCACCATATACTATCATCACTACTATAAACATCCATAATCTCCTACTACCATTACCACCACATACTGTACTACCATCATCACCTCCACCAGCACCACTACCACCATCACAACCCCCCCCAGTACCACTACCACCATCACAACCCACTACCACAGTCCTCTAGTATCTCCACAACCACCACCATTACAACCAACCATTAATGCCTCTACCACAACCACTAGCAATGCCTTTACTACCACCATCACCCACATGTCTTAACCACCACCACCACTACTACCACAAATACTTCTACCACAATACCACTCACTACCACCACCCATAAGTACCACTGTCACCTCAAATCTGCAGTCAATAGCCTTGTGAGATACTAACTGGTACTATAACTGGCCCCGGGAGATCCTAACATGTACACAGTTATTAGTGAAAGATGTAGAAAGATCGTAGAGAACAGACACCTCAATTACTTCTCATATATAAATGCAAAAACACCTGAATTGAAACATGGGTTGTAGTATGACCTCCTGAAGATAATAACCGAGTGAACTTTGACCTTATGAAGACTGTAAGAATATTATCTACTACTGGATGGTATAAATATTCTGCCCAGGTGAAGGTAAAGCAGTTTTCGATGGCCCGGCTGCCTTTCTTGTGGCAGATCAAAGGGAAGAGAAACGTCAAAGAAGAGTGTGTAGAAAGTGAGAGTATCGTAACCAATGAGGTTTATCCGAGGTGCGATTATTGCTAGTTGAAACGTATGAAACTGCCGCGGGCCTATTGGCCCATACTAGGCAATCCCGTTTAGACCCAACTCCTGGCTCACCGTACTACAGAAGGGATATAGAATCCCTAGAAAGAATTCAGAGGAGAACGACAAGTGTAATCCTGGGCATTAGGAACCTTGAGTACAGAGACAGGTTAAAGCATCTTAATTTGCACTCCCTCGAGAGACGTAGAGTGAGGGGTGATATGATCGAGGTGTGTAAATGGAAGTCAGGGCTGAACAAAGGTGATGTAACAACGGTACTCAAACTATCCAACCAGGATTGAACTCGTACCAATGATTTTAAATTAGACAAATTAGATTTAGGCACGAGATAGGTAAACATTGGTTTGGAAATAGAGTAGTGGATGAGTGAAACAAGTTACCAAACATCATCATTAACTCGAATACTCTGGATAGCTTCAAACATAGGTTGGACAGATATATGAGCGATAAGGGTTGGGTATAAATAGGACTGCCCAGTATAGGCCAATAGGCCTGCTGCAGTTTCCTCCATTCTTATGTTTCGTAACTGATACTCCTTTGTATGAACCCAAGTACTTTGTTAGCCTTGTTTCGAGCAAATACACATTGTTGTCTTTTTTTAAGATTTCTACTTATCATTACCCCTAAATCTTTCTCACAGTCGGATTTCTCTATGTCGACGTTGTTCATCTGTTATCTGGTTTCTGTGTTTACATCTCTTAGACTAAGTACTTTACATTTCCACATTAAATTCCATCTGGCATTTTTCAGACCACTCGATTTATTTTTTTAGATTTTCCTTTAGTTTTTCGGAGCTCTCGTCAAATTTAATTATACGCCCTATTTTAGTGTCATCAGCAAATTTACTTATGTTGCTGTCTACGCCTATATCTATGCCGGTTATGCATATATTAAATAGTAATGGTCCAAGTACTGAGCCTTGGGGTACTCCACTAGTGACGTTACCCCAATCTGATTTAGTGCCGTTAATGCATACTCGCTGTTTCCTGTCCTGTAACCACGCCCTAATCAATTTTAGAATATCTCCTCCAATTCCATGAGCCTCCACTTTACGTATTAGTCTTTCGTGGGTGACCTTGTCGAAGGCTTTGCTAAAGTCAAGATATACCACATCATAATCGTGTCCGTCATCCACTGATTCGAAAAAATTTGAAAAGAATGATAATAGATTTGTTAGACATGAACGCCCACTTGTCAAGCCATGTTGGGAATCATTGATCAACTCGTTATTCTCGAGGTGATTTCGAATAGAGTTTGAAATTATTGCTTCCAGTAATTTGCCTACCATTGATGTTAAACTGACTGGACGGTAGTCAAAGGATAGTGATCTATCTCCCTTCTTGAAAATCGGTATCACATTCGCTATCCTCCAAGTTTCTGGTACTACGCCCGTTTTTATTGACATGTTAAGCAAATTTGCTAAGGGCATACTAAGTTCTTCCTTACATTGCTTTAATACTCTGGCAAATATCTCATCGGCACCTGGTGACTTGTTAGGTTTGTTTGTTTACTAACATCTTTATTAGTCATAACTATCTCGCTTAATCTATTTTCTTCGCTACCTCTGAATAGAGTCGGTGCCTCGGGTATCATGTTTAAATTTTCGGTGGTGAAAACTGTTCAATAATATGTGTTCAGATTATTGCTCATTTCTCCGTCGTTATCAGTTAGCTCGCCGGTATCTGACTGTATTGGTCCAATCTTTTCTCGTGTTTTAGTTTGATACATTTGGAAGAATCCCTTGGGGTTTGACTTCGCCTCCCTTGCTACCTTCAGTTCATTATTCCTCTTGGCTTGTCTTATCTCGGTCTTAACCCTACCGGCCAATACCTTATAATAATCTCGGAGGAAAACTTCACCATGATTTATTCTCCTACCTATAGCCTTTCTTTGTCCAATAATATTCTTTAAATAATTATTTATCCATTTGGGGTCAATGTTATTTTATCTGAGTTTTCTGTATGGCATATTCTGCTTTTGTGCATTAAGTAACTCGTTATTTAACTTGTTATGGTACTCGTCAACCTTATATCTTGTGGTCAGGTCACCTTCAGCGGTCATATTTTGTGAGGTTATCGTTGTTAGGTCACCAGATAAAGGGTACGTTGCGTGAGGTCACGTTATTTACCAGTTCACGTGAGGTCATGTAATTCACCCCCAAACGTAATACCCCTTCTCTCAGCTGCCTCATCAACCTATCAAAGTTTGCCCTCTGAAACCTGGGACTTTAATGAAGTTTTTGCGAAAGTCATTGTCTTATTTTGAATCAAACTTCTTTGTGATCTCTGTCAGCTAGTTCGTTCCCCTACCTCGACATTACTAATGAGGTTTTCCCCATTAGACGGAACTAAATCTAGTATATTATTACCCCGGGTGAGCTCGGATTTATGTTGACTTAGGAAAGTCCTGAACTGTTTGAAGGAAATCCTCTGAGTCTGAGTTACCCATAAAGTGAGCCCAATGTATTTGACTGAAGTTAAAGTCGCCTACTATACAGAATTAGTTATATCTGGATGCCCTGTGTGTTTCATCCCAAATAAGTTGCCAATTAACCCTTATCGAGAGTAGGAGGTCTGTATATTACTCCTATGATTAATAATTTTTCCCTATCATCAGTTAATTCTATCCAAATTGTTTTTTTGTCCTCGATTCAGTTTTTATTTCCTTATTGATTCTACACTTCAAATCATCTCCTTAATTTGGTATTCGACAGATAACTCCGGTGAGTAAATTAATTCCATGTTTCGGTGAATGTTGTTTTATCGAGTTTTTCAGTACAGACGAAAGCTCTTGACTTCATCTAATTTATTTCTCATACTGCTACTGTTCGCGTAGTAGACATTTAAGTTAGTCGTGATCTGAGTTCTCTTTCTGTTGCGTTTTGGCTATTATTATTATTATTATTATTATTATTATTATTATTATTATTATTATTGTTATTCTTTTTCTTGTATTTGTTGTTGTTGTAAATATAACTAATTACGTCTTATCTGCCCACAGGTGAGTGTTTACGTGGTTGTGTGTGTTGATGAGCTGTTGACCACCTGAGTACCTGACAATTAGTAAGTCTCCTTTTGTTCTTGTGTACAGTGATGTAAACGTAGTTACCCATGCTAATAGATTGCCTCTAATGCGGGCTTATGTTTTGTTGACAGATGTATGTGTGGGAGGTGGGGGGGGGGGAGTAGTGATGGGATGGCCACTGTTGTTTATTTATTGCGGTTGTTAATCCTGTGAAAATAGGAGAAATTTTACTGAGGATTATTTAAAGACGTGAGATGGAAACCTATTGAAAAATTTATGTCAAAGAGAGAGAAAGAGACAGACAGACGGACAGACAGACAGACGAGAGATAGATAAAGACAGACAGATAGATAGAACGGAGACAGACAGACAGACAGACAGCAAATACTCAACAGGCGAAAACATAGTAAAGTCGATATTACTAAACACCGATAACTTTCGCCATCCTTAAAAATCCTTAACGCAATCTAAAATATTTATTTCCCACGCCTTCTTTCATTCACCGCCTCTCCCACAATTACTCTCCCACACCTTCTATGGTATCATTTAACCCTGACGACTTGCCAAGGGTAGGTTAGGTTACGTTAGGTTAGGTTGGGTTTGGTTGAGTTGGGCTAAACAAGGTTAAGTTAAATTAGATTAAGTAAATTAGGTCAGGTTATCATTGGTTACACCTGGTTAGACTGAGGCGCTGGGAGTGAAAGTTTGAGGTGCTCCTTGGAGGAGAGGGGATTGCGTGCGTGCGTGCGTGAAAGAGAGAGAGAGAGAGAGAGAGAGTACTGTAGTCGACTGAGTTTGAGGTGGGTCAGCGAACTCTACAACTCTTGACCCTTGTGTGATAAATTCCCACATAAAAAAAAAGTTTATTTACATTGATCAACTTCACACATTATCTTCCCTTACGTCCGCTCTGTGATTTAGTTTCAGTATACTTAGCCATTCTCGTTACCTTACCAAACAGGATCATTTCAGCTAACTTTTCTTATAGGAACAGCTCAGTTTATACAGTAGTATTTGTTTTTTACTGATCATTTAACGTCATACTGTAACTGGACATAAGTTTTGTATCGTCTCATTACAAGTCAGCGTGTGAGAGTCTCGTGATCTCGGGCTAGACTGTAAGAATTTCTCGCCTCCTCTAGATGGTGACTTAGTGAGGAGGGAAAGATCGTTCCTGGGAGGGTTATATTATTACTCTTGATATTTCTAAAGGGGGGGTTAAAGGGGTGTTAAAGGGGGTTAAACTGCAGGCAGGCCACGGAGGGAGGGAGGGGGAGAGTTGCAATTGTTGATGAAAGAGACGAATATGCTACAAGAGTTTCCACTTCACCGGGTTGCCAAGGACCTTAGGTGGTGATTAGTGCTTTTAGGTTCACACACACGCACACACACACGCACACACACACACACACACACACACACACACACACACTCGACACTTTACCCACGTCTCTTAACATCAATCAAAATTATTATTACTCTCATCATTTACTTTCATCATCGCTCTTCTTCCTCTTCATTATTTACATCTTATTCTCTTTTAACCTCTTATGATTTATCTGGCTTTATTCCTTGTCTCATCACTATTTATCATCTTCTCGACCATTTCTCTTCTCCTCACTTCTGTCTTTATCAAATTTCCTTACATGATTCAGAAGGATCATCTTTCTTTATCGCTATTTCTTCTCTTTATCCTCTTTCTCCTTCTCTTATTATTTCTTGTATTTCTTCGTATCTCCCTAAAAGTGTCTGTTATTTTCTCAAAAGTTTTCATTCCTATTCTTCCTTATTGTCTTTTTTTCTTACGTCTTTTGCTATTATTGTGTATTCTTGATGTAATTCACTTATTCCATGTTTATCTCATCCTACTGCATTTTTATTCTCCTACATTATTATCTATTCACATCATTTGTTGTTTGAGGACCACCCGATAGATCCTACACTACAACACTATAAAGGATTCTTTCACTTAACGCCATTAAAATCGCTGTAAAGGATCTCTACTTGAAGGTTCCTACGGCACCAACCTCACCGTAGTGGATTCTATTTTGCTGTGATGGGGGCAGAGGGGGTAGGGGAGGGAGGGAGGGGGCTTTTGCTGGGAATACCGTGTAGGAATCTTAAGTCAGAACCTGGGGGAGGGAGGGGAGGGGATTGGAGGTCCTTCAAGAGCCATCTTATTGAACGGCGGGAAACAGAGAAATTGGAAACTGATAGAGAGAGAGATGGATAGAAATCTTCCTTTTCCAAGATGGTGACAGCAGGTTGAAAAATCGTCTCAGTGAAAGCCGGATATTGACGTTCATATTTCTTTTGAGAGAGAGAGAGAGAGAGAGAGAGAGAGAGAGAGAGAGAGAGAGAGAGAGAGAGACACACACACACACACACACACACACACACACACACGCGACACAGTACCTCTTGGGTGTACCTATAAAAGACTCCACTATCCTTTATCAACAATGTCTCTACTCCATCAGGTTTTATCATCAATTTACTCCTCATTTCCTTTCCTAACTTTAGTTTTTTTTTTTATCGTCTGTGAAAATGAGGTGAAAATGACAGTGCCATTAAACCTTTTCATGAGAAAATGTGGGATTAATATGACCGCGTTTAGGGAGGACAGCGAGTGATCTCTCAGTTCCAACCAGTGACTTCCTCGATGCAACTTATACTCTGTCTGTCTCTCTGTCTGTGTCTGTCTGTCTGTCTGTGTCTATCTGTCTGTGTCTGTCTGTCTACCTGTCTTTTTCTCGCTTTATCAATCATATTTTTTTCAACTTTTCATTCTTTTCTCTGTTCCTTTTTGCTTCCTTTTCTATCTTGTTTATTTTTCCTCATGTTTTTCCCTCGCCTGCGGTGGTCAGCTGACGTAACCTGAGAGTGTCTTGCTCCTTAAGTTTTACGAGCTGCGAGTGAACCTTGACTCAGACCAACATCACACGATTCACACCTCAGTCACATCAACTCAGACCAACATCACACGATCTTCACATCAGCCACGTCATAGCCGCTTAACAAACAGCCGGACAAATTTTTCATTTATTTAGTTGTGTTTATTCTGCTCATATAATAATATTATTGGGAAAATCGCTAATAAGTCCTGGTCATCATGAGAAGGTAAAATAAGGTGGAGGTCTCTCTCTCTCTCTCTCTCTCTCTCTCTCTCTCTCTCTCTCTCTCTCTCTCTCTCTCTCTACACGACCCGATTACGAAAAATACTATGACTATAACTCCTGGAATTTATTTTTTGTATCCCAGCAGTGTCTGTCTGTCTGTCTGTCTGTCTCTGTCTGTCTGTCTGTCTGTGTGACATTATGAGACTATAGACTCAACTCACTCGACAGCAGTTTTCAGCGTGTTTTTTTTTTTTTATGCATAAGTACAAGTGGTGCGTTATGGATGGGTGATGTGCGTGTGTGTCAGATTGATGAGTCTTTCCGTCCGTTCATCCGTCCGTGTGTACCGTCCCTTTGTCCATCAACCTGTCCTCTCTCTCTCTCTCTCTCTCTCTCTCTCTCTCTCTCAACCCATCCATCCATCTCCCCGTCTCACCTCTTGGACCAGAATATATCTTCCTCAGCTTCTCCTCCTCTCTATCACTCCCCTTTCTTGTCCATCTCCCCATCCTCCCTCCATTCCTGTTCATCTTCCCATCACTCTACTTCCTCGTCTTCTCTTCTCTTCCTTATCATTCCCCCTCTTTCCCCATTTCATTCCCTTTCTCCTATTATTTCCCCCCTTCCCCATTCCTCTCTCGTCCTCCCATCCTCCACTTTTCCATTCCTCCCCTGTTCTCTCCCTCCCCACCTCCTCCCCGTCACCTCCTCCCCTCCTCCACCTCCCCACCTAACCTAACCCAGGAAACTGCCAGAGTCCTCACCTCTCTATAAAGTTGCCGCCTCACAGCTAGCTCAAGGGCCATATATCTTGTGCCTGAAAATAAGACGAGGCGGCCTCCATTCAGAGCAACCACAGCTGAGACCCTAACGGAGGAGAAGCCGAGTCTCTCTCTCTCTCTCTCTCTCTCTCTCTCTCTCTCTCTCTCTCTCATAATACTTACATGTAAACGTGCGTGATCTATGTACCAATTCAAATGCTGTATAATCAACTTAATAATATTTCATTAAATATTATTGTATTCAGGGCATCGTATAAATTCATTAAACACAATATATATATATTTTATTAATTTACGTTAAATAATCATAATGAGAAACTTTATTCGTTAGATACAAGTATAGATTTAGGTCTAAAGTACAGGTAGAGTTATTCCCAGGTGTTGACAATATTATAAAGTTGGTATACCTATGTTATGTATAATAATCATTTCCCCTTCACTAACTATTGCTCTGTATTCATCAACCACCTATCACACGTCTCCCTTTATCTTTTATTATTTTTATGTCCCACTGTCAGTAAGTCTATCAAATTATTCTCCCATCTCGTAGTTACTTGACAGCTTGTCTATCAGCCTTGAACTTTTCCTCTCCGTCAAACACCTGTCACATTTCGAAGATTTTTCCCGTCCGTACGTTGTTATTTGACCGATAAGGTCATTTCAGTAAATTATCTCTCGTAAAGTTCCATTGAGGAGAGAGTGAGAAAAGGGTTGGTGATTGAACGTCTTGCATGGTAAGGTTTTATAGCTAATAAACTTAAGATTCATTAAGATTCTTGATCAAGTTCTTTCGCCATCACTCATGACCTACAGCGATGAAGAAGATTTACAGTAGTTCCTCGCAGATTAGTTCATGACTTTAGTTGTGGTACAGCAGTAAGGGGTAGTACAATACACACAGGTGGTACAGCAGTAAGGGCTAGTACAATACACACAGGTGGTACAGCAGTAAGGGGTAGTACAATACACACAGGTGGTACAGCAGTAAGGGGTAGTACAATACACACAGGTGGTACAGCACACACACAGGTGGTACAGCAGTGGTAGTACAATACACAGCAGTAGGGTAGTACAATACACAGGTGGTACAGCAGTACACACACAGGTGGTACAGCAGTACAATACACACAGGTGGTACAGCAGGGGGTAGTACAATACACACAGCAGTTAGTACAACACACAGGTGGTACAGCAGTAAGTACAATACACACAGGTGGTACAGCAGTAAGGGAGTACAATACACACAGGTGGTACAGCAGTAAGAGTGTACAAAGAATACACACAGGTGGTACAGCAGTAAGGGTAATTACAATACACACAGGTGGTACAGCAGTAAGGGGTAGTACAATACACACAGGTGGTACAGCAGTAAGGGGTAGTACAATACACACAGGGTGGTACAGCAGTAGGTAGTACAATACACAGCAGTAAGGGGTAGTACAATACACACAGGTGGTACAGCAGTAAGGGATAGTACAATACACAATACACACAGGTGGTACAGCAGTAAGGGTAGTACAATACACACAGGTGGTACAGCAGTAAGGGGTAGTACAACAATACACACAGGTGGTACAGCAGTAAGATAGTACAATACACACAGGTGGTACAGCAGTAAGGGGTAGTACACACACACAGGTGGTACAGCAGTAAGGGGTAGTACAATACACACAGGTGACAGCAGTAGGGGTAGTACAATACACACAGGTGGTACAGCAGTAAGGGGTAATACAATACACAGAGGTGGTACAGCAGTAAGGGGTAGTACACACACACAGACAGCATTACAATACACACAGGTGGTACAGGTAAGGGGTAGTACAATACACACAGGTGGTACAGCAGTAAGTAGTACAATACACACAGGTGGTACAGCAGTGGGGTAGTACAATACACACAGGTGGTACAGTGTGAGTACACACACAGCAATACACACAGGTGCAGTGCAGCAGTAAGGGGTACAATACACACAGGTGGTACAGCATAAGGGTACAGCAGTAAGTACAATACACAGGTGGTACAGCAGTGGAGGGGTGACACACAAACACAGGTGGTACAGCAGTAGTACAATAGTGAGTACAATACACACAGGTGGTACAGCAGTACACACACAGGTGGTGCAGGTGGTAAGCAGTAAGGGTAGTACAATACACACAGGTACAGTAAGGGGTAGTACAATACACACAGGTGTGGTACAGCAGTAAGGGGTAGTACAAGCACACAGGTGGTACAGCAGTAAGAGGTCAGTACAATACACACAGGTGGTACAGCAGTAAGGGTAGTACAATACACACAGGTGGTACAGCAGTAAGGGTACACAATACACACAGGTGATACAGCAGTAAGAGGTACAGCAGTACAATACACACAGGTGGTACACACACATGGTACAGCAGTAAGGGGTAGTACAATACACACAGGTGGTACAGCAGTAGTACAATACACAGGTGATAGCAGAGTAGTACAATACACACAGGTGGTACAGCAGTAAGAGGGTAGTACAATACACACAGGTGATACAGCAGTAAGAGGGTACAATACACACAGGTGGTACAGCAGTAAGCACACACACAGGTACAGCAGTAAGAGGGTACACACACAGGTGGTACAGCACACACACAGAGGTAAGTAGTACACACACACAGGGTACAGTAAGAGGTAGTACACACACACAGGTGGTACAGCAGTAAGAGGCAGTAAGGTGATACAGCAGTAAGAGGTAGTACACACACACAGGTGGTACACAATACAGCATAAGAGTCACAAGGTACAGCAGCAGTAAGAGGTACAACACACAGGTGGTACAGCAGTAAGGGGTAGTACAATACACACAGGTGGTACAGCAGTAAGGGGTAGTACAATACACACAGGTGGTACAGCAGTAAGAGGTAGTACAATACACACAGGTGGTGCAGCAGTAAGGGGTAGTACAATACACACAGGTGGTACAGCAGTAAGGGGTAGTACAATACACACAGGTGGTACAGAGGAACGTAATTGGTCCCTCAGGTGTACTAACGAGTCTTTACACCTTGACATAAATTTGAGTCAACGTTGTGTAGTGAATTACTTATGACAGCCACACCTAAGACAGACAGACAGACGAGAAACAGACGACAGACAGACAGACAAATTATTTATTTTATAGATAGACAGAGAGACAGAAAGAGAAAATACGGTAGGACAGAGAGAGAGAGAGAGAGAGAGAGAGAGAGAGAGAGAGAGAGTCCTTCACTTACGTATAAAAATTTTAGTTGATGCAGTAATATCATGTTTAACCTTCTCCTCCTATTTTTCTCCTCTTCTCCTCCTCCCCTTCCTCCTCTCCTTTCTCTTCTTCCCCTCCTCCCATTCCCCTATCCTCCCCTTCCTCCCCCATATTCTACATTCCATTCGTCCTTTCCTTAATGTCTAACACCATCTCCCCACATTACCTCCCCTTATCTTTTTTCACTTCCCTTTATCCTCATCTCCCCGTCTCCCCTCCCCACCCCCCCAACTTCCTTCTTTCCTCCCTATGTCTCTCCCTCCCTCCTTGTTATTCCACAGTATGTTCCTGTCTTCACGTCTTTCCTCGCTACTGAGAGCTTCCCGGCTGGTGGGGAGGAGACAGGAACTGAGAATGAGGTGTATCTCGTCCAGTAAGAGGGAAGGACAGAAGAAGAGGAGGAAGAGAGATGAAGAGGAGAAGAAGAGGGAAGAAGAGGAAGTGGAACACTATGATGTGGTCGTCTCTGGGCTTTTTCATTAGGTCAGAATAAGAGATTTAGCGATAGACGGATCTTGCTGCTGGAAGGGGCCCCAAACAAGTCCTGGACTCCGCCGGGGAATTCAATAACCGCGTGTGTGATCTCAGCGGCCACACCCAGAACCTCTTCCGCAAGTTGGGTGCTTGGGGTCACATCGAGGGTATTCGAGCCCAGCCTGTGAGACGGATGCAGCTATGGGAGTCGTGTTCCGAGGCGATGATGACGTTCGACGAGCAAGATCAAGAGGATGTCGTCGCCCACATCGTCGAGAATGACGTCATCCTCCACGCCATCAAGCAACAAGTACCGGATCAGGTGGAGGTGGAATACAACACAAAGGTCGAAGGTTACGAGCTACCTCTCGACCCTTCCTCTCGAGTGACCATCTCTCTCCATGACGGCAGGAAGCTCTCCGCAGATCTCCTGATAGGAGTCGACGGTGCCAAGTCTCTAGTACGACCAGACCATGGGCACTCAAAACCTGGGCTGGGAGTACGACCAGATGGGCATTGTGGCGACGCTGTAGTTATCCGAGGCAGTAGACAACACTGCAGCCTGGCAAAGGCTCTTTCCCACGGGCCCTGTCGCTCTTCTGCCGCTATCGGATGGCCGCAGTTCCCTCGTCTGGTCGACCACGAAGGAACACGCCCGAAAATTTTTACTGCTTTCGGACGAGGAGTTTACCGATGCCCTCAATAGAGCTGCCTGGGACGAGGGCAGCAGCAATCAGATGGTCCAGACAGTACACGAGAGATGGATGAAGATTCTGGACACGATCACCCCCAGTAGCAGCGCTGATGTACGACAGCGTGAGTGCCGTCGTCCCTGCCACACGAGGAGCCTTCCCCTTGGGCCTCGGCCACTCTGTTCACTACGTCGCTTCGAGGGTCACTCTTATAGAGGACGCAGCGCACCGCGTACATCCGCTGGCCGGTCAGGGCATCAACTTGAGGTTCGGTGACGTGGCGGCCCTCACCGACACCCTCGAGAGTACCGTCCTCCTTGGTGCCGACATCGGTGACCTGTGGTGTAGTGGTCAGCATGCTCGCCTTGCAAGCGAGTGGCCACAGGTTCGATCTCCGGGCAGGGTGAAAATATGGGCAAGTTTCTCTACGCCATTTGCCTCTGTCTCCCCAGCAGTAATTAGGAACCTGAATATTAATCGATTGGTGGATCGTTTTCCGGGCTAATGGTTAGCCAGTGAAGTTGGTGAGTTGTCCGGTTTTCTCGGAATATTCCTTGACACTGGGTCGTGCAACTTGTTAACTCAGGGTGTGGTTGTTGTGTTGGCGACAGTTTCTACACCTTAAACAAATTCACGCCTAGGTGGCCCTAGGGCCGGCCATCGTCGTACACGAGGGGCAACCATTATTATTTATTATGCCTGAGCGTCTGCGTGAGCGCCTACGTCTGTACCTGCGTGAGTGTCTATATCTGTACCTGCCGTCTGCGTAAATGTCTGCGTCTGCGTTAGCGTCTACGTCTGTACCTGCGTATGCGTTAGTGTCTGTATCTGGAGCGTCTGCGTGTGTCTACATCTGCATGTCTGCGTGAGCGTCTACGTCTGTATCTCCCGTCTGCTTCTTTCCTTTATGTTGTTCATCTTATTGTATGTCAGTGAGAGTTATATTGGCTTTGCGGTCGCCATAATCTGGAGAGCAAATGAGCGGATTGTGTTTATATTACAACGGAGGGTCAGCACTGCATGGTCCCCTTGATCACATTACCTTACTGCTGTGGTTCGTTGATTGATTCATGAATGCTCTCCTCTGATTCGCTGAAAACTCTCCAACCATTAACTCCGATTGATGGTCGCGTACACATTCTAGTGACGTATTTTGTTTACGCTATAAATATGAAATTGATTTATGAATGAAGTTTGTTTTGTAAGACTGCAAATAAAGTCACAAATACAGTAAGTGATCATATACCTAAAACTATTAATTAAACAAAGATTCCCCAACCTGGTACACACACACCTTCGGCCTTAATATTCTCAATATTTGATTTAAAGAGAAAACATTAACAATTTCAGGTGCTTCTTGGTAGTTAACACTACAGGTGAGGTGAATACACTACTGTGGTAGACGGTGTGGTGTGATGGTGCACTGAAGGCTGTTGTGACCTAAGACGTTAACTTACATGACGTCAGTCGAACCATACATATACCAAGATATACCACCATACATATACCAAGATATACCACCATACATATCTTTATACCTTGACGTATACATAGCCTTACGTCATACTCTCTCTCTCTCTCGTGTGTGTGTGTGTGTGTTCCGCTAAATAGGGATAGTCACCGATTAGGCTTTAAAAAGCAAATGACGTTTTTACTAAATAGAAAAAAACTGTATATTTATTGCTACCAATTGATGGACATAAATTAATAGGTGGTAAAATTGGTTAAATTTCTTTAAAACGTCATTTTCCATCATAATTAGCCAAATTATACCTATTGTAGGTTAGGTTAGGTTGCGTTACGTTACGTTACGTTACGTTAAGTAAGTTAAAGATAGGTGAGGTAAGGGGAAGTTTTTTATTAAACTATTCATTTATGTGTTGGGATGAACTACATGGTCGCCTACAGTAGGTCAGTCACAAGTCTCCAAAATAAGATGAGATTGAACTGACAGTAGAGCCATATATTACTTTATTATTAAATGTAAAGCTACAAAAATAGAAGTGAAAGAGGGATCTATAGAACGATGAATCCCAAGCCTTTGGTGTAATAAGAAGCAGCGGTCGACACTGCACTGAGAAGCTTTCACTTTCCTTAGCTATGGAGTTAGACACCCACTCATAGCTGAATGGACTGGAGGTTCCCCGGGTATGATCCAGCGGAATGGGAGCGGAGAGTAAAAATTAGATGATATCAACAGGAAGGAATACAAAAATATTTAATCTGGCTAGAAAGGTCAAAAACGACCATAGATCATCTTGATATAACCCCCGTAATGATCACACACACACACACACACACACACACACACACACACACACACACACAAACTACTACTACTACTTTGCTGTCACTCGGAATCAAGTATGACGATCATCCAGCTATGATACAATGATATGAGTTATTAAGGATGTTACATAGGTTGGTGAGTTTTGAGGTGACTAAAGAAGCCGATACGGGACCGGCAGTGTGTGTGTGTGTGGTGGAGAGAGAGAGAGAGAGAGAGAGAGAGAGAGAGAGAGAGAGTTATTTTTCAAGCATCCTCGACACTCTCATATGTTTTTACGACACTGGTGAGATTCCCTTAAAAAAACACGGGAGAAAAATGATAAAAAACTCGACCTTCAAGAGCAAGCCTTTTACATCACACCCTTTTCCAACTCCCTCCAACATCCCCCAACACCCCCAACACTCTCCAACACCACCCAACACCACCCAACACCCTCCACCAACCCCCTCCCTACCCCCTATCATGATTCCTCTCAAGACATCAACATATTTCAAACACAAAAACACACTTACCCCAAATTAATGAGACCTGATTAACGAGAGCTGATTAACGAGAGCTGATTAACGAGACCTGATTAACGAGACCCCAAATTAACGAGACAATGTCAGCTAGTAGTGTTTAAGATCATTTTGTGTACTCTCTGCCTGGTTAGACACGAGAAAGAGGGGTTCAGGCGTGTCTGTGTGTGTGTGTGTGTGGTTTGTCCCTTACACAGATGAAGCACAGATGAAGAGAAAGAAGGGAAAAATAATGGATAGGTATGGAGAGAGAGAGAGAGAAGGGGAGAGAGATAGACAAAGAAAGAATGGTAGATAGATAGGAAAAAAAGGAAAGGAGGTAAATGGATAGAAAAATTGAAAAGAGAGAGAGAGAGAGAGAGAGAGAGAGAGAGAGAGAGAGAGAGAGAGAGAGAGAGAGAGAGAGAGAGAGAGAACTTGATAGCCACCTGCCACACCTTCACCTGTCCCTCACCTACTGCATAACCCAACACAAGACCATCTGCCCTCTGAGTCACACACACACACACACACACACACACACACACACACAAGTGCCTTTTCCACCATGTAATAATAATACTCTTAATTACTTCCTAAATACAGAGATAAATAATATTTTAAACTTCTTTATACTATTATGTATTTTCATTTGATAACAAAAATGTATATCATATCACACAAGCCGATTATATAACGTTATAATTCCCTGATATGCTTGGTGAGTATGCTCTTAACGCTAAATATATCTGTAGTATGCTTTTCTGTCTTAATTGTATGTTTTATTTTTCAGTGTGTGTGTGTGTGTGTGTGTGTGTGTGTGTGTGTGTGTGTGTGTGTGTGTGTGTGTGTGTGTGTGTGTGTGTGTGTGTGTGTGTGCTATTACCTAAGAGTTATTTGTAATATTACGAATAGTATCATATAATGCCAGTGAACTGAAACAATATTGGTCAAGGGAGAGAGAGAAGGAGGGAGAGAGGAAGGAAAGAGAGAGAGAGAAGGAGGGAGAGGAAGGAAAGAAAGAGAGAGAGAGAGAGAGAGAGAGAGAGAGAGAGAGAGAGAGAGAGAGAGAGAGAGAGAGAGAGAGAGAGAGAGAGAGAGACATACATACATACATACATACATACATACACACATATTTTCCAGAAACCTTTGTTAGGTTAAGACTTAGATTATGGTAGGTTAGACTAAACTTAGGTTAGGTTAAATCCAGGTTTGTTTTCTTAAGTAAGGTTAATAAACTCATAACTTTATCCTATATTTCACCAAGTAAATAAGGCCAAGATACCTGACCCTTGTGGCGATAACCTACACCAGAAGCTCTTCACGCTCACCTCCCTCTACATGATAACATTGACCCCGAAGTAGAAAAAATATAAATAATGGGATATATAGTTATGGTGTTTCTGTCCGTCCAACCATCCATATTTCTGTCCATCCGTCCATCCGTCCGTCAATCCGTTCGTCCGTCCGTCCGTCCGTCCATCCGTTCGTCCGTCCATACGTCCGTCCGTCCGTCCGTTCGTCCGTCCGTCCATACGTCCGTCCATCCATCCGTCCGTCCGTCCGTCCATCCGTCCATCCGTCCGTCCGTCCATCCGTAGATCAATAAACAAATACTTCTCTACACCACAACATCAAGTTTTCTTCACTGAGACCACACTTCACACGTGAGGTCTTGAGAGCCTTATCGATTATGGTCAAACTCTGGAAGGAGGAAGACCACTGAAGGATGTAAACTATAACAGGTTAGGTTAGGTTAGGTTAGGTTAGATTAGGTTGTTTAGTTTTGTTTAAGATAAATGTGGTTATGTTAGGTTAAGTTAGGTTAGGGTAGGTTAGGTTAGGTTTGGTTAGGTTGTTTGGTTTTGTTAAGATAAATGTGGTTATGTTAGGTTAAGTTAGGTTAGGTTAGGGTAGGTTAGGTAAGTTAAATTTACTTAACTTGGGTTGCTAGTTGTAACTTTTATTAATTAGGTCTGGCAGTGTAACGACCTCTTGCACTTACGTTCTCTTATAGATAATGGTAATTGTTATTGTCTTTAATAGAGAGTTAATTGGATAACACCGGATCTCTCTCTCTCTCTCTCTCTCTCTCTCTCTCTCTCTCGGAATGGGTTGCTGTTGTAAGTTAAGGAAGATTTATAGTCCCAGAGAGAGAGAGTGAGTCTGATAGTAGTTGTCAAGTGAGGAGAGGTACTGAGAGTATGGGCTATAATAATTCACTAGTTAAGGCACACATAAATGCATAGGAATAACAACAACGAAAATGTGTCTTATATAACCTGAATATAACGTTATTACAAAGGTTTCAGGTAGTTAATGTCTATAATTGTTATAGTAATTTATGGCATTGTTTAAGTTAACACATTCAAACTACGGAAAGTCATTTTATATTTGTCTCATCAATGGCAGTTTACTTGTGTTCAGTAAAGGTTGATATACTGTGCTGCACCCCAGTGAGGCACAAGAGTCAGGATCACACTCTACATGTTAACAGTTCAGCACACTGAGAGAGGTGTACCAGTTCAGTTTACTTTAGGTCAGTAGAGACGCTGCTGCTAGGTTTCTAAGGCTCCCAAATTTGTGTTACACAGTATCTGGTGAACATAATTTACTGCGAAGCGACAGCGAGACGCCATTTACTGAAAAATATATGTTCGATACATCTGTCATATGATATCAAGTATTCGGTGCTGGTGACGGCGTTGTAAAATTCTACATTTTAATAGATGTGTACATTAATATATATATATATATATATATATATATATATATATATATATATATATATATATATATATATATATATATATATATATATATATATATATATATATATATATATATATATATATATATATATATATATATGCCTGTAGACAGGCAGAATAAAGAAACTTGTAGAAATGATAAGTTTAGTTTTAAGACACTGCTCAAGGGTGCTGACGGCCACACTTAACACAAGTATAAGACTGGGGTAAACACAAGACAAGTGCTGCTCTCTGTTAGCTGATCCGTGACGTCAACACCGAGGTAAACACCCACTTACAAGCACACCCACACCACATAAGAGCAACGATATGACACACACACACACACACACACACACACACACACACACACACACACACACAACAGGTCCATCACTCCACCCTTAAAATGTTGTCGAGAAGGAAAATCAGTGGCGTCCTCGTGACGTTTTGGTGACGTCAAGAAAATCTGAAGGCTCTAACGTCCACGACTTACGGAGGCTGGGAGTGTGAGAAGTCGTCATCCGCCGCCTCCTCCTCCCACGCAATGACCTTCATTGTCAAGGGGGTACTTCTCTTCTATCCCCCACCCTCTCCTCCGCCCGCTCTACACCCTCTCCAATATTCCCTCTCTGATCCTGTTCATCTCCTCGCCGTAATCCTACTCGGTATCTAGAGGGTCGACTCCCTCCCTGAAGATGACTCCACGATGCTCCTGGGAGGGTTCTTTTGTCACCGCAGGAGCACCTCGCCCTTTCATCCCTAGCAGGACAGGACCTTCCAAAGAGTGCTTCAACAGCCTGAGGGAGGGGAGGATAGGATGAAGGATGGATTGGGGGGGTTCGCATCCTTCATGGTATTTGCTATCAGGGTTTGAGAGTCCTCTGTTCACCACAACTGATGACAATTCTTCAAGTCATTAAGATACGAGGAAATTTCCATGGACTTATTATGGAAGCAAAATGATCGATAACCCGGAAGTTATTTTATACGAATTGATAACTAATATTTGTCGTGCTAAGTTCCCCCCTTTCCACAGAACTATCAAAACAATAACACCAATAAGTCATTAGAAGCATCAGTACAATGACAAGTTTATGTATAGGTGGTAGAGACCCATCCAGGTGTTGGCAGCACTGTACCGTAAAGACCTTAATCAAAATAAGAAAAAAAAAACTCCTCTGAAAACTTAACTTTTCTTTAAACTCATTAGTAAAGAATTTTTATTGTGAGCTGATTATCTTTTTTTTATTATTATATGAATCAATGAATCAAGACTTATTCAACATGAGGAATTAGACCACTGAGAATGATATTTTAACCACCATCACTTCACCACCAACACCTCACCAACAACACCTCACCAACAACACTTCACCACCAACACCTCACCAACAACACCTCACCAACAACACCTCACCACCAACAACACCTCACCAACAACACCTCACCAACAACACCTCACCAACAACACCTCACCAACAACACCTCACCAACAACACCTCACCAACAACACCTCTCACTCACCAACAACACTTCACCACAACAACAACACCTCACCACCAACACCTCACTTCACCTCACCAACAACACCTCACCAACAACACCTCACCAACAACACCTCACAACACCTCACCAACAACACCTCACCAACAACACCTCACCAACAACACCTCACCAACAACACCTCACCAACAACACCTCACCAACAACACCTCACCAACAACACCTCACCAACAACACCTCACCAACAAGTGCTGTAGAATATAAAATAATTGTAGATATTTTTACTTATACCAGAAACTTTGTTATTGATCTGATAGCCAATCAATATACCCGCACATAATCGTCCCACACACACTAGACACCACCACGTATCCACACTCCAACATATATCCACACACCAGACACACATCACATATCCACACATCATACAGAAGAGAGGTGAGGAATCCAATATAAACTGACCTTTGTATTCCATCCCAGAGGAGGAAGGTGATCCGAGGGTTGGAGAGAGTGGGGGAAGGGGGGGGTGGGAGAGTGGGGAAGGAGGGTGGGAAGGAGAGAGAGCGAGAGAAGGAAGAGTGGGAGGAGATATGAAGGTAAGAGGGAAGTTGGGATGGTGACCGGAGGAGGATGGGAGGAATGAGGTAGATGGGAAAAGGGTGGGAGGGTGATGGGAGGGAAGGTGGTAGGATGGAAGGGGGAAGGTGGGAATATTTTTGTCTTGTGATGGAATGTTGAGATGTTGAGACTTAAAAGAAAAATAGAACAAAGATATAGAATTCTACGGACTTGGCGCACCCACATTCAACCACAACAGCAGGTGGGAGAGGACGTAAGAATTTAGCACAGATTGAGAGAGAAAGTTGAGAAAGGGAGAGAAATCTTGGCTTGAAATTCATGTAGTGAAGGTAATGTGATGTTAGTGGATTATCTCCGTTATTGTTATGAACTATTTTAGAGCATTAGTTTGGTTAGTGTATCGAAGTTTCTAGTCATTGATTCGAGGCATTTGATTAGTGTGTCAGGACATATTTAGTGATTTTTATTTTTTTATTTATTTTTTTATTTATTTTTTAAGTATTTTGTTAGTGTGGCGAAACATTTGGTCAGCGTTTCGAATCATCTTATCGACTCATTGATTTGAAGCTTCGAGTCAGCAAATCGAAGCAATTAGTCAGTTTATCGAAGCATCTCGTCAGTGTATCAAGGCATGTTTATAGTTAGTGTATTGAAGCAGTTAGTTAATTTATCTAAGCAGTAACCTAATATAGCGAAGTGTGATAAACAAAGAAGAGGAATGGAACACACACACACACACACACACACACACTCACACACACACACACACCCAGTTGAGTGGCATCAGTCTCGTTCATGCCAGCATTATCACGTACGGTATGCCTTCACCCTGCAGGATATACCATCATTCCTCTCCAATAAACCAACTTAATAATTCTACCTTGACACTCACAAAGACAATAGTAGTCATGTTTTAGTAATGACACGTAAAATAAACCTAAAACTTGGAGTGATACGCGGTTATCAGGTCTGTGAGGAGGACCTGTTTCACCCGCGCTGCCACCTGATGGTCGAATTTTGCAACTGGGAACCTCTATTCAGTACAGCAGACAGACGTATGTTCCTCCATGTGTACTGTGCACTCCCTGGAGGGTGTGTGTGTGTGTGTGTGTCTGGGTCCGGCTATTGGTTCAGCTGTAGTAATGAGCTGAGCACCGCCAGATCCTCCGCTTATATGGCACCTGCGATCGACAGCTGTGAAATGTCAGAGGTTAAATATTTGTAGTTGAATAATGGGCGTTGTCGTTCCTCTCTCTCTCTCTCTCTCTCTCTCTCTCTCTCTCTCTCTCCTGGTGAAGACGGCATGTTATTGATATTGTTCTGAGGGAAGTATGTCATTCTTAATACCTGTACAATACATATGAAAATTATGCTCTTGATCATTATGACAACACAGAAATATCAATATATTTTACATGTATATTGATAACATGTTTATACGTGGGAATCTGTATTGCATAAAAGATAATGGTGTAACAAATACAAAGGCGCTTATTTTTTTTTATTGAAAGGTGCAATAAAAGTCCCTTATGCATGAATTACAAAACAAAATTATTGTAATGTATAGTCAAAGTAGATGCAACCCAAGAAACATCTTATCGTCCACCACCAGCTAAATCTCTCCCGACGGCAAGGAATGTTTATTAAAATATGTAAAAAGAAAGTTATTTTTACCTGTGTGAATTTTATTTACTTTTCATTCACACTAATTGCCCAGTTCATGAAGTAATTAAGATATTGTTTTCTACAGTATTAGTCTTATACTTTTATTTTATTTTATTATTATATAAGTTTTCTCTCACATTAGTTATTCGTATATAAAGATGCCAGGCGTGAATAGCCCCACCTGTTGGGACACTCCTGGCAATTATATAGTACCAGGAGCCGTATCGTTTAACTCGTGGTGTAGGAAGCCCCCATCTATGGGTTGAATATCAAAACTAAACCAGAGGACTCAGAGCAGTTCATTCTGATTGCTGAGGACACGAACTTTTTGAAGTGACTGTACATTATTTATTATGGTCTTTGAACTGACCAATATAATAATTTTTGGGGGGGTATCTGCAGTACTTTTTCTACATGTTTAGTTAATATCGAAATTTATCATGCGTTCTTAAATTCCTTGAATAATTTTATTTTTTTCTGTTACAAAAATAAAAATGTTTTGTATATTTTAGAGCGTAAATAATTAGTGAGCTAATGCCTCGTTTTCATTCATTACTATATTTCTTTTTTATTATTATTGCAACACTTCCGGTCAAGGACGACTCGCATGTTACCTCGGAACAGAATCCCAAATTTTCTTTGAGATGAAAATTACCCTCCCCCCCCTCCCCCCACACACATTAATCCTCGACCCCTGGCCCCCAACCACAACACACACACAGTCTTGTATCCCCACCCTCCACCCAATACACTGGCACAAATCTCTCATAGCTCCCCTACCACCATCCTACCACCATCCCACCACTATTCCACCACCACTTCACCACCACTTCACCACCACTCCCCCCCCCCTAACACACAGCCTCTGGTACCAATATCCCAAACTTTCACAAAATATCGTCTTTTAAAACTCGTGGACTGCGTTGAGGAAATTACGCCGGCATATATATGGACCAGAACCTCGGCAAGGCTTTAACGCATCACAGGTTTATTGACTACAAAACTCTTCTTTAGGGAACTGTCTTGAAGGCGTCACTTAAAAGTCGTGTTCAATAATATTAAGGAAGCTAATTGTGTAAAAAGAGTCTGAGAGGGTTAAGTAAGCATAGGTTCTAAGTTATTGTAAGTTCCATTAAACCAGGTTAGGTTAGGTTAGGTTAGGGTAAGTTTCATTTAGTGAGGTTATGATAGAATAGGTTATGTTAGAGCTAGGTTAGATTAGACTAACAAAGGTACTGTGTCCGGGTCAGAGATTAGTAACCGCTTATCAAAACAGTGAGGTGCGGCGGCTGAGTGTGCCCAGTGTTCGTCCACCCACCCCCCCCCCATCACTACATATAACATCATCCATCATCACTACATATAACACCACCCATCATCACTACATATAACATCATCCATCATCACTACATATAACACCATCCATCATCACTACATATAACATCATCCATCATCACTACATATAACACCACCCATCATCACTACATATAACATCACCCATCATCACTACATATAACACCATCCATCATCACTACATATAACACCATCCATCATCACTACATATAACATCATCCATCATCACTACATAAAACATCATCCATAATCACTACATATAGCACCATCCATCATCACTACATATAACATCACCCATCATCACTACATATAACACCATCCATTATCACTACATATAACACCATCCATCATCACTACATATAACATCATCAATCATCACTACATATAACACCATCCATCATCACTACATATAACACCATCCATCATCACTACATATAACATCCATCATCACTACATATAACACCATCCATCATCACCACATATAACACCATCCATCATCACTACATATAACACCATCCATCATGACTATATATAACAACATCCATCATCACTACGTTTAACATCATCTATCATCACTACATATAACACCATCCATCATCACCACATATAACACCATCCATCATCACTACATATAACACCATCCATCATCACCACATATAACACCACCCACCATCACTACATATAACACCACCCACCATCACTACATATAACATCATCTATCATCACTACATATAACACCATCCATCATCACTACATATAACACCATCCATCATCACTACATATAACATCATCCATCATCACTACATATAACACCATCCATCATCACTACATATAAAATCATCCATCATCACTACATATAACACCATCCATCATCACTACATATAACACCATCCATCATCACTTCATATAACATCATCCATCATCAATACATATAACACCATCCATCATCACTACATATAACATCATCCATCATCACTACATATAACACCATCCATCATCACTACATATAACACCATCCATCATCACTATTATAACATCATCCATCATCACTATATATACCATCCATCATCACTAAAGATAAATATCATCCATCATCACTATATATAATGACCACTCACTATCACTACATATAACACCATCCATCATCACTACATATAACACCATCCATCATCAATATGTAACACCATCCATCATCACTACATATAACACCATCCATCATCACTACATATAACACCATCCATCATCACTACATATAACATCATCCATCATCACTACATATAACACCATCCATCATCACTACATATAACACCATCCATCATCACTACATATAACACCATCCATCATCACTACATATAGCACCATCCATCACCACTACAGATCGGTAAAGTAGTTCCGAGATTCTCCTTATAAGAGTTTCACTACAACAGCCTCTTACTACATTATTTCTTACACCTCAAACTCTGAGTCTTGTGGTCTGGTCCTCAGCTGTTATTAGTATTCAAAAATTATGAGTTTCAAGAACAGCTCTGGTGAACGGCGACAAGTTAACATGACCAAACAAGAGAAAAGTCGTCCTCTACCACCATCGCTGTCACGCATGAGGGCCCAATGGGTCGAGGAGACGGCACTGGAGACTGTCCAGGCTCCAAACTGCCTGTTAGGCATTGTTATTGGCCCTGGGGGGTCCACCGTGAAAAAAATAGTAGACCAGTACAAGGTGCAGGTGCGTGTTCCTCACAAGGGGTCAAAGGATGAGCCCATCCTGGTGGAAGGCAAAAACAAAACTCTCGTTAAGGAAGCCGCCCTCCACATAAAGGCGATGATTGATGAGGAAAAGGAGCGGCGTCGGGTCACAACACCAGTAAGCCGAACGCTCTTCATCCCCAAGGCCCTACACGGGAAGATCATCGGTCATCGTGGTCAAAATATTAGACCCATTATTCAATCACTGAAAATAAATATCGTATTTCCCAAGAAAAATGACAACAATGATAAAGTTTCCATCACTGGTCTGCCTAATCAGGTGGACCAGGGCATAAGTCACCTCTTAAGCCTGGTGACCAGCTTCCCCCCATGTCTGGCCTGAGGACATAAGGCCAGACCAGACTTCTGCCACTCACAACAACCCTTTAAAAAAAAAAAAAAAAAAAAAAACCTCTCCAATTATCATTCTACGGTGTCCAGAAACTGTGGATTATCTCATGCAACAGTGGTTTATTATTATTATTATTATTATTATTATTATTATTATTAACATTATTATTATTATTATTATTAGGCAGAAACGCTTTTAACTCTGGGGTGTCTTATTCACAGGGGCCAAATTTAGGACGCCACCCACTGATGTCTCATACTGTCTCACCAGTTCAGTCCCCAAACTATACTTCCCTTTCTATCAATAGTTCAGTCAGTGTGTAAGTTCCACTCAACACTACCACCACGGTTGTCCGCCCACCACTACCACCAACATTACTACACCACCACTCACTTACCACGGTACTACACCACCAATTACTACTTACCATGGTACCACTACCACTACCACTACCACTACCACCACCACCACCACCACCACCACCACCACCATCACCACCGGAGAATTACCAAGCGTGTTTTTGTTGAGTCATGTAACTTTTGCTCTCTCCCTCTATCGGTCGTTTGGCCCTAAAATTAGCTGACCTGAACCGCTGATTCTCAAGGATTCGTGAGGTGATTTTATCCTTCAGGCTGGCAGTGACAGAGCCCGTGTGATTAGTCGATTGTTATCTCGGCCTAAGAAAAAATGAACACTAAAATAGAGTTAAAGTTCCACTGAGGTTCTTTCGTAAGTCGGTGTGAAATAATCATAATAATATACGAATCTTTGATAAGCTAATTCCTGTGTTTCCTGTTCCTTTAACACCGTGCGTAGAATTTTCCTCTTAGAAGCAAAGGTGACAGGTTAGTTGGTGTCTTAAACTGCAATGTTATTCTTACCGAAACAAAGTATCCTTCATGTCTTCAACAATAAGAACTGGTAGAGTAAGAGAAAGAACATAGAATTTCTAGGGGTATTCTTCGGTTCATACTCTATACATATCTTTAAAATGGAAAAATAAATAAATCACCTGAAGATTAAACACTCTTCCATCTTATTGCACCCGATGTTTAAAATTACCTAAGGCAACCTGGTGGGGGAGGGGGGAGATCTTGTGGTGTTTATCCAACTGAAATAAGCTGGGGTGTCTAATTTTCAAGTGATCTGAATAATTTTTTTTTTATATTTACTATTATTTCTAAATCCTCATAGGGAAATATGTTTACCTGCTGTGATTACGTCACGTCAGGTATGCGTGGTCGCTCCTAATTAACACATCTAATGAATCGGAACATTACCTACATTAGCACACTGCCCTTCACCACCACCACCATCACCATCACCACCGGTACGACCACTTTCACTACCTCCAATACCATCACCACCACCATCTCCACCACCAGCGTCACCACCACCACCACCTCCACCATCATTACCTCCACCACAGCCACCGTCACCACCATCATTAACAACATTTACACCACAGTCACCATCACAACCTCAACCAACACTACCTACATCCATTAAATTTATGGTCAACACACACACACACACACACACACACACACAGCCATTGTTGTCCTCCTCCTGGGTTGAGCTCCTGAAGGGCTTCAATATTGACTCTATGTTATAGCTGAAGCTCTCGAGGGTTTACAAATCCTCGATCAGGTGTAGCTTGGATGACCCATGAAGCCTTGGTCAGGTGTGAGGAGGTTTCATGAAGCCTGTCCATTTATGTCCAGTGTATATAGTATTTTCAGCCTTCTAGCT
Source organism: Homarus americanus (assembly GCF_018991925.1). Classification (NCBI taxonomy): domain Eukaryota; kingdom Metazoa; phylum Arthropoda; class Malacostraca; order Decapoda; family Nephropidae; genus Homarus; species Homarus americanus. Next base: position 812,950 of record NW_024737042.1, on the reverse strand, counting down.
GCTGATTTTTTTCAATAGACCGTTAATTATTATTATTATTATTATTATTATTATTATTATAGTTGAAAAAATGACACATGTAAATTTTATCCCTCATTATTCTCCGTATCCATCATTCCCCATCCCTCCCACCTCACCCTCACTTCCCCATCCCTCCCACCTCACCCTCACTTCCCCATCCCTCTAACCTCCCCTCACTTCCCCATCCCTCTCACCTCCCCTCACTCCCCCAACGTGACCATAACCCCACCATAAACAGTAATAACACCGGGCCACTAGTCGAAAAATGAACAGGTAAGAGTCGAGCATCAGTCATAGGCCAGTGAACCCCTCTGGCAGCGAGTCGTAAAGAGGGAAGTGTAGCAATCATGACCCAACTATAAAGGGGAGGTGGAACAATTATCAGCAAAGGGGGGAGGCGGAGGGTGGGAAGGAAGGAGAGGAGAGGGAGGGAGGGAGGGAGGGGGTAAAGAAAGGTGAGGGAGAGGTTGGTTCAAAGGAGGTGAAGGGGGGAGGGAAAGCGTGAAGGGATAGACAGAGGAAAGGAAAGGGGTGAAGGGGATAGACAGTAGGAGGGATGGAAATAGAAGGAAGGGGTAATTCAAAGGAGTTAGAGGGGAAGTGGAAGGTTCAAAGGGAGGGAAAGGGAGAGGGGAACGGACCACACACCTGAAAATCTGAGGGTAATTAACCTGTGCTTTCGTCTACTCCCTAGGTAAAGGTTCTTAGGGGGAGAGGGGGGAGAAAAGAAAGGGAGGGTTAAAAGAGAAGGAGGGAAATTGCTGTAGCTTAATCAGGTTGAGGTTCCAAGGGGTGGTTTCATAATGCCTTGGTCATGTACAGATATAATTACAAGTACAGGTATAGATACAGATACTACTAAGGATCAGTATTACAGGTCCTCAGGTACAGTCAGGTTACAACACAACAACGTCTGCATTTATTTACACAATTTACCTGTAATTAAAGAAAATAGGGCCAGAAATATATTCCCCAGTGGGACCTAAAATTGGACCCGAATTTGTATCCTAAAACAACAGTGTTCCTGTATGTTATGATTCTTTGCGTTAAGTTAGGTCAGTTTAGGTTAGGTTAGGTTAGGTTAGGTTAGGTTAGGTTAGGTTAGGTTAGGTTAGGTTAGATTAGGTTAGGTTAAGTTAGGTTAGGTTAGGTTAGATGCGTTAGAGTAAGTCAGAGTTATCAGGAAACGTTAGTCTTTGGTTAAGTTAGGTTAGGTTAGGTTCGGTTATGTTAGGTTAAATTTTGCTAGATGAGGTTACGTTTGGTTAAAACATGTTAAGTTTGGTTAGTTTAAGTTGCATTAGGTTTTAAGCCTGGGTCCATTTATAAGCAAATCACTTTTGTAATCAGACTATCAATGTGATTAAACTATTTATTAATATGAGTTACCATAACCTCACCTAACCTAACCAAACCTAACCTAACCTAACCTAACCTAACCCACCAATATTTCTTCAGGATGGGAGGAGGGAGGGTACGGGGGGAGGGGAAATGGAATGTAGCCTATTGGAAAAGGATGGGGAGGTGATGGGCGATGAAGAAGTGATGGGGAAGTGGGGTCAAGGCGGAGGTGATGGGGAGGGAAGGGAGATAAGATGAGTGTTACTGCCATTCTATACTCAGAGTATGGATATGGTGTGCTTGCGTGCGTGGTCAGGAGTTTGTGTGTGAGGGTGGTAGGAGTGAGTGTGTGTGTGTGTGTCCGTGTGTGTGTGTGTGTGTGTGTCGACTCTCCTCCACCTCCTAACCTCGTTAATTACAAGTTTTTGGTCAGTTAAGGAGATCCATCAACGCCCTGACGTATATGAGGGAATCCCCAGCTATTTCAGGCGACGCTGAAGTATGATGGCTCACTAACTGCCTGAAATTGGCTACCCTCTGAGCTACAGCTTCTTTTGGAAACTCTCGAAGGAAAGAGAAAAATGGGCGTAAGGTAAGTCTTATTATTTCAGAAAATAGAGATACAGGTAGAGGTACAGGTAGAGGTACAGGTAGAGGTACAGGTATAGACGCAGGTACAGGTATAGACGCAGGTACAGGTACTAGTACAGATAGAGATACAAGTTGTCTTTACTTCTGGTCATCACAGTAACACATAACTCCAAGAGAAGACGAAATAAATAGATAAATAAAGCAATAGGCGAAGAAAAAACTAAATCAATAAACATATACTTATATAAATAGATAAATAATTAAGAAATATAAAATAGAATCGCAGTAACGTCAGTGGCGGCAGAATACAAGGGTTCCTCCCCCCATTCTGGCATCCATTGCACTTTAGGTTGAACTCTCATTTTAGTGATGTAGGCACCGTCACCTCAGTCCTTCTACAGCGTTGGTAATAAGAGTCCCCGGCAGTCGTATCGTACAAGAGGACCTCGGAATATAATGCCAGTAACTCAGGATCTATGCTCCTATTCCAACCTGTGAGAGACGCTGCCGGCGAAAGTGTGTGTGTGGGTGTGTGGTGTCTGTTGGTGATGGCAAGGACTGGCTCTAGTTTGTAGTATTTGGGGTTTCCTGAAATCTAATAATAGTTTTTGGAATATTCGTTGAAGGTTTTTCAGCTGTGTGATGATTATGAGGTATTTTGAACTTGCTTATAGTTCTGAGGAGTAAAGTATTTGGCGAGGGACAATAATAATCAATAACCATTTTTTTTTGTTAGATGTAAGGAGATCTAATATAGTTGGGTAAAATGTTGTGTTGAATATTTCTAATGATTTTTTTATTTTATTTTAATGTACCAGGAGATAAGACTTGGTGGAAAAGACGAAAGATTTTCATGCCAATTATTTACTAAGTTATAATACAAAACTTTTTGGATGTTCTTAAAGTATATTTAGAGGAGAATAATTCGTATATATTAAGAAAATCGACGTATAGAGGAGGGGAGGGGCGTAGGTGAGAGTCCAAGAAATTCCAGGAAATGAAAATTGGCCTTCAAAGTTACATAATCCCAAGAATTCAGGGTTTATTTTTTTGGCAATAACCCGACCGAGTTGTGTTAGACGCCAAGCACTTACTTAATATATTCTACATTACTTATTCATAATACCAGAGGGAGGTTATCATCGACGATTCCTGGAACATTCCCACTCAGCGCAAAAGGTCAAGTTCCTCTTAGTACGATTCCAGCCGCCTTCCCCCCCAGTACAGGTTATAGGAAGGCACCTGTTTACATCTCTGAGACACTGTAGCATACGTGATGTTGGTTCTTAATTTTAACTGTATCCGTCTATCCTTTCCCTCCTCCATACTTCCTTTTCCCCTCCATCATTCCACCTCCTCCGCCATACCTTCCTTCCTCCTCCATCCTCCATTCTCCCTCCATCCTTCACCTTCCCTCCACCCCTCCCTCCCCACCTTCCTTCCTTCTCTCCGTCACCCAACAAACGCCTGGGAATTATTCAACGCGTGAAAATCCTCGTCTCTTCATGCCCTCTCGACCTCTCCCGGTGTACTTGGAGTGTGAAGCTGTGCTATAATGAGGCTGTCACTCACCCGACCTCCCATAAAACTCTTATTACACTACAAACTACTCATGAGAAAGACAGAAATATAAAACGAAAAAGAAAGAAAAGGAAGAAAAATAATATACAAAAAAGGAGAGAAACGAAAACAAAATTAATAATAATGAGAAAATATTTAAAATACGAAAAACAAAAATTAATCGGTAATAACTTAAAAAAAAAAACGTCCATATTATTTTCTTCGTTTATATTCGATATTAGACACGACTCTAATGACCCTAATTATCTATATTTATCTGTTTTAATTATTTATGTTGTTACGGTTGTTATACAGTAACCTGTAACTGTATCAATATCTAAGCTTATATCAGGAGCTGTAACTGTATCTATGACTGTACTTGTTTACGTATGACGGTGTATGCATAGGTTAGAGTGTGTATGTATTAGTGAGTGTGTGCGTAAGTTGGAACATACACACACACACACACACACACACACACACACACACACACATACACACAGATATCCGAGTGTGTGTATATGTATATTAATATATTTTGTATGTTCATTTATCTTTATTTGCCGTCTAGGTCAATTATATATACTTTTATATGTGTATATATGAATAAGTGTATAGGTATATAGTGTATATACTAACTACACTCACGCTGAAATCAAACTGCCACTATATACAGGTGCCAGTCAGACGTACACACAACCTCCACAACTGATGAATTTTGGTCCATTACGTGACCCGGAACTAACGAGCCACGCCGCTATGAGGACCTAAAAAAAAAAGAAACACTATAAAACAGACAGAATATACCAATTTTTTTCGGTCATCCCTTATATATAAAACAATTAATCACATATCACTATTTTGTTGGTGTTAAATAAAAAAAAATTGGATGACATGCAATTCAGGCAAACCAGTTTCTGTTTGGTCATGTAAACAATGTATGTATGTCTCATATATCAATAGTATATCTGACCTTTATTATTTATATATCGGTATATCAGCGTTCATTACTCATATATTGTGTGCGTGCGTGCGTGCGTGCGTGCGTGTGTGCTTGCTTACGTGACAGAATTTTTTATTGCCCTCAAAATTAAAATATCGGTGATCAAATGAGTTATTATTCCATTGCTATTAACTTTTCTCCCACGCAAACGAAAGGTAATTGATAGAAAACCTCGACTGTTGTTAATACATCGTGCTCAAGGGGTTAGGTTAGGTTAGGTTAGGTTAGGTTAGGTTAGGTTAGGTTAGGTTAGGTTAGGTTAGGTTACCCAGAGAGGAGTATGAAGTAAGGACTGTGTGTAGAGAAAGACGGAGGAACCAACAAGTTTTAAGCCTAGATGGTCTCATGGTCGCGTGCTGAGGAGGTACTCAAGTGGAGGGGTGGAAAGGGGAGAGTGAATGGAAGGGAGAGGAGAGGGGGATAAGGGGGGAAGAGTAGGAGGAGATTAGGAGCGTAGAAGGTAAAGAAAACGAGAGAAAAATAGGGTGAAAAGGGAAAAGGCAGAAGAGAAAGGGAGGTATCAGGTGAAAGAAAGGGAGTTATGTAAAAAAAAAAAAAGGGGAGCGAGACGGAGGAAGGAAAACAGGAAGAGTAAGAGAGAAGATGGAGCAACAAGAAGGAGGAGAAGGAAAAGAATTGGTAAAAAGGCAAAGAAATGCAACAGTAGACTTTGATAACGAAACTACTTTTTAATGACATTTCCTCCGTAGAAAGCGTGAAAATAAAATGGTTTAGAATACCCTTTCCCGAGTCATGTAGAAAGTAAGAGAAAGCAACTAATACTAATAAAATATTTAGTAGGAAAATAAAAGGTAAATAATCAATGTAGATAACTTACGTCATAACAATAGAAAGAAAAGAAAAAAAGTAATTTGAGAGAGGGAAAGTAGTAGGTGTTCTATACTGAGCTTGATTCTTTGTTTTAAAATGAAAGGCCGCCAGGAGCCCTTAGGGTGATCAGACCGTACTCTACACTAAGGATAATGAGCCTTAATGCTTCCTGTATCCGCCTTATATAAGCATTTTACGAGGAGGTTGGTAGTGGTGGTGGTTATGGGTGGTTGTGGTAAAAGTGGGAATCGTAGTAATGACTGTAGTGGTAATTATGGTAGTAGTAGTAGTGGTGGTGGTGGTGATGATAGTGGTAGTATTACTGTTGGTGGTGATAGTGGTGGTGTTACTGGTGGTGGTGATAGTGATGATGGGGATAGAGGTGGTGGTGATAGTGGTTATGATGGTGTTGATAGTGTTAGTCATGCCATCTTAGCCTGTGTTTGTGTGTGACGTCAGACCCACCAAGCTGACGTCATGGGTTCATTACGTAAGTGTGTTTTGGTGTCCTAAGGAGAGACTGGCTTGGCTGTAAATAAATGTAGTTATAATTGGCATGTTATACCTTCATGTATACTTTCCCTGGTTCCTCAAAATGTAAAAAAAATACGAAAACATTACGTAATACACAGCTACGTTTATTGTAGGGAAAACGTCTTAGTAATAATTATATAGTCGGTAGTTGCTAAGAATTTTTTAATTTTATTTCTTTTTCACTTGATAGATGAACGTAAGGATAAGTTTCACAAGTGATTCTTGAAGAAATAATGTGTCGTTTAGTGTGTGTGTGTGTTAACGGGGATTAATTAAAAAATTTAGTCTCTTGAACGCAATAAGTAGTACAGCATCCCAACAAAACGGTATAAGTCTACGGTGACCAATACCCACATTTCACTTACTCTGTCCTGCGCTGCCCCCACCGTCCGGGCTCACCAAATCTTATACTTCTTTACAGCAACGTTTATGAATGAAGACAATTTATTGTTCTTCGTTTAATTTTCGTTTTATGGTTTGTATTATTATTGATTAGACCTTTCACGTTTATTAACTGTCTCGGGAAATAATATTGTAATGTTGATCTAATTCTCACGATATAAAGAACAGCTCGTTATTATCGCCATTATTATTAGAAAAATTTACACCTAATTTAAAAAAAAAAATACTTTGGACACAAAAAGAAAGAAGCAGTTGTTTTAAATGCCCACTTCTCGATTGTTTTAAGATAATTTTGATCACTTCGTGTATGTGAAAGATTTAACTAAAGGTAGAAATTCTTCTTCTATACACAAAGTAAACTTAGGTTTTCCTCAAACGACGTCTCAATAATTGTGCATATTAATGTTTTCATATAAATTAAAGAGGTCGTTGTAATTAATTAGTCCTTTATTATATTATTTTCATCGTCAAAAATATAAATGAGTCAGTTTCCTGAACTACTTTAATATTCAGATGCAATTAAGAGTGTGATCATGTAGTGGCCGTCACTCTCCCTCCACCAGGAAACTGGTGAATAAAATGACCAGTTTTTGCGGCTTATATTTTGTATTAACGGCACAGAATTAGGATTTACATTTTATATATATATATATATATATATATATATATATATATATATATATATATATATATATATATATATATATATATATATATATATATATATATATATATATATATATATATATATATATATGCATGCTTTTGTGTAAGGCACTTGACTCACCGGCAGCCTCCATCACTTGGATAACTAAACAAAAATATCAAGTATCGACCAAGACAATGGTGTTCTCTTATAAGATCCGTAAAATTCAGTCATTATACAAATGTTATATCTGTCTCGTTCACTGGAAACTTGTCGAGGAAATATAACCATACCAACACCTCTATGGCCATTGAAATACTTACTTTACACACTTCTCTCCAGGTGTGTTGAGAAGTCCACGACACAGTGTTGCTAGATCCTTCACTCTAGCGCCATAGTCAAAACATCAACAACTCTCCAAATTTATTTGTCAATCTCTTATGACGTCATTATGATATAAACGAAGGCAAATATCAGAGGTGATTGGTCAAAACTTACTGGCTGACCGTCACATGACGTCACACCATCCCCGGCGCATTTATCCAATGATCCAGAAAATATTTCCTGCAGGATCTATTGTGTCCCGTTTCTTCCCGAGTTTATTAAGGCCATTGGAGTTTATTATCGGTGAGGGAATTGTGAGAACGGGAGCATTGCTTATTCTTATTTGCCAAACCTCTGGATTCCGGAATGGTCTCCTTGAGGTAAGAAATTTTAGAGAACACATTTGTGCGTGCGTGCGTGCGTGCGTGCGTGCGTGCGTGTGGGGGGCACAAGCTTTCAGAGAACATCTCAACGAAAGGCTGATAAACAACCCAAAAACAAACAACCAAAATCCCAGTGCCAAACGGAGTCCCTTTAAAGCCGTCATCAAAAAATTCTGCCACGAGACCCTCTGCCACATCAAAAGAAAACACCGGGATTGGTTTGATGACAACGACTCAGAAATCGAAGTACTGGTCACTAGTAAACATGCTGCTCTCACTGACTGGCAGAACAACCCAAAAACTCGAACCAAAGCTGATACCTTACACGAGAAGAAAGTGGCGTCCCAGCGTGAACTTCGCCAACTAATGAACGAATGGTGGAAAAATATGGCGTGTGAAACGTCAAAATTTGCAGATTAACACAAAATGCGTGATTTTTTTAATTCTGCTAAAACAATATATGGCCAAACTACTCATGGCGTGGCCCTCCTCCGCTCATCCAACCGTAACTCCCTAATTAAAGACAAAGAAGGCATCCGTCAGCGCTGGAAAGAGCACTACCATTCGCTGCTCAACCGAAACACCGATATGGATATCCTGACTACCCAGCAGGTTCCTTAGCACCCAGAGCTGACCCACCTCAGCTGCCTTCCATCCCAGTATGAGGTAGTTACTGCCATCTAGCAAATGAAAAATAACAAATTACGGGGCCTGTTGGAATCCCAGCCGAGGTGTATAAAGCAGGAGGACCTCTGCTTACCAGCTGTCTCCACTCACTCCTGGAGAATATATGGAAGAATGAGGAAATCCCCCAAGCTCTTAAAGACGCGTCCATCGTCAATGTTTATAAGAACAAGGGAGACCGGTCAGACTGTGGAAGCTACCACAGGATCTCGCTGCTCTACATAGCTGACAAGATTATCGCCCGAGTCTTCCTAAACAGACTTCTTCCTGAGGCTGAAAACTTCCTCCCGATATCTCAATGTAGCCTTAGACCACCACGTGGTACCACTGACATGATCTTTGCTGCCCGCCAGATACAGGAAAAGTGCAGAGTACAGCGTCGTGATCAAGACAAACCTGAAAAAGTGCCAAATCGACCCCCTCACCTGGGAGACGATCACTCCACACCGTAACGCTTGGGGAGCACCACACTAGAAGGTGTCAATACTTTCGAGTTACCCCGACTGCATACCGAGGCAGACAAGTGTCAGTGCCGGAAAGACGTTGCCACCGCCCCTCCCGCACTAGATGTAGCCCTCCACACGTGCAACATCTGTGGACTGCTCTGTCGATCCCGTATCGGTTTCTCGAGTCATCTCAAAGCTCACCAACCTCGGTGACATCCTTAATAGCTCATATCACTGTACCATAGCTGGAAGATCATCATACTCGATTCCGAGTGACGGTAGTAGTGAGGGGGGTAGGAGGTGATGTGTGCAAGTGTTTGTTTTTAAATGGGTGTGTTCGTGTGTTTATTGATGCATTTATGTTTGCTTATGGATGTCCAGTGTGTAGTGGAAGAGCGTATGTGTTATAATCTGTGGGTGTTTGTGTTATATCAAGGTCGTTGGCTTGTAAGTGAGTCTCTGCCCGTTTGTTTGCCTCGATTAGTGTGAATGTGCGCGTATGTGCTTTTAAGTGTGTTTATGATGAATATTTGTGTGTGTGTTTCTGTGTGTGTGTGTGTGTGTGTGTGTGTATGTGTGTGTGTGTGTGTGTGTGAATGTTAGAGTATAAATGTTTGAATGTCTTGTGTTGGTGTACAGACTCTCATTGTTTATGTCCCGTCGTTTGTTTGTATTAAATTCGGTCAAATATCTCAGAGTTTTGAACTTTCTCGAGATTTAGGGGGGGGGGGGATAATGTCTCTCAGCTTAGATACTTAACTCAATGATCTGTGATACAATAAAAACTGGTTTCGGATTTTGTTTCATTGCTTCAAACTACGAAATGGTCTTTGAGCTAAAAATTGATTTACAGCATCGAATCAGTTTTGAAAATTATCCAGTCACAATGAATTATCCTGGAGAAATAGATAAATATGAATCATTTTAAAGTTTCGATTCAGTTTCGTAGCAACAATGAACCTGTGTATAGAGGGGAGTGGGTAACGGGGAGAGAAATTTACTCTGTTGCTCGTCAGAATCGCATTTGAAATGAAATCGATTGTGTGAAAAAGAATAATTATGCAGTATATGTATTAACAAAACTTTATCATCAAAAGGAAACTGACCTATAGCAGTGTGTGTGTGTGTGTGTGTGTGTGTGTGTGTGTCGGGAAGAAAACTCTCACTAGTAAAACGAGAAGCTCAGGTGTAAAACGAATAATACAACCAGATTTAAGCAAATAGAAATCTTAAATAACTAAGGACTGAGAGAACAGATAAACAGTAAAAAAGAGAAACAAACACAGACAAACACAGAGCAGACACAACTATACATACAGACATACAAAGACATACAGGACTATACACAGACAGACACACAATTAGAACCCTGCACACAACAGTCTTGAGTTATGACGTAATAACTCACTTGTAACTTTCTCACTGGTGGCGTCTCCCCCTCTCCTACCCCCTCCCATTCCCTCTTCTCCCTGTCCCTCCAGCTTTTCTCTCCTTCCTTCCGTTCCCACTCTCTTTTCCCCCTTCTCTTCCCTTCACCCTCTCTACCTCCCATGTTTTTATCCCGACCCTTTCCTTTTTTACCCTCCCTCTCCACTCCCCTCTCCACCCTCTTTCTCTTCCTGTCCAACCTTCTTTCCCTCCTTTCCCCCCTCCATCCTCTCCCCAACCCGTCACTCCCCACAGATAGATAGATGAATCAGTATTTGAAATGAAATAATAAAATATATATATGGACAACTACCAAACTAACACCGAGACAAGAGGAACCGGTTCTGATCCAACTATAGCGCCTTCTTCCGGTTAACACATACACGCTGTCCTATTTTAAGACTTCCCATATCTTGCCAACTCCTCGATCCTTCAGTGATGTGTGACTGACCTGCTTACTGAGGCCTGATATCAAAAGGGCGTCGAAATTTTTATTGGGACTTTATCGTCGAAGCCTCGTAAAGTTATTGTATTGTAGGTTAGGTTTATTTTGCTTGTGACTGTACCCCAAGTTTGAAGTCTTGCTTGGGTCATGTTTGGGTCTTGATTGGGTCTTGCTTGGGTCATGTTTGGGTCTTGATTGGGTCTTGCTTGGGTCGTGTTTGGGTCTTTCTTGTGTCTTGCTTGTGTCATGTTTGGGTCTTGATTGGGTCTTGCTTGGGTCATGTTTGGGTCTTTCTTGTGTCTTGCTTGTGTCATGTTTGTGTCATGTTTTGGTTATAAATTGGAATCTTACGAAAAGATTTCTGTTGTGATAGTCGAGAACAACTTCCATATCAATTATTAGTTGTCAACATTAGTATGATAAATTAGCCTTCAAACACATCATTAATACAGCCTATAACTGTATTAATGTAAACAATTAAAATGACGCCGGGGGGATGTTAAGGGTGGAGGTAAATAGTCAGCCCCCTGGCCCTAACCTTATCCAATTTATATGATTATCCTCGCAAGATTTATTATCCGTTCCTCGTGGTAAAGGATTTGTCACCCTCCTTCTGGTCATTTCCTATAGTTTATCCTACAGTTTATCTTCACAGCTTAACTTCGCAGCTTAATATAATAGCTTAACCTCATATCTTAACCGCACAGCTTAACCTCATAGTTCAACCTGCCAGATTAACCACAAATAGCCTCAGAGTTTAACCCAACAGCTTAACTTCATAACTCAACCTCACAAAATAATCTGACAGCTTAACCTCACAACTTACACTCACAGCTCTTAAAAATAAGTTGCTTACAGGTGCAGTTGGGGACATTACCTACTAGTACTTCCCCGAGATAATGGACTCGTGAATCCAAAGCAGTCACGAGTGAGGGGGAGAGACGTAAAGGTGTTTGGGGGCTAGAGGGCTGGTAGAGGGTTAAGGAGTTACTTGAGCAGGTACAACGCAGTATTTATTAAGCAAAGATATATAAAGTTAAATACGTAGTACAAAACACAAAGTGTGCTTAGAATGTGTTACCGCTTATGTTCCAGGTCTGAGCTATTCGATGTATATTTGTTTTTCCTTGTGCAACTCTCACGTACTGTAGGGTTGATAGGGGGAACGGGCTGGAGTCTTTCAGTATGGTGTCCTTTTATGACTGGGTGTCTTCCATGACCCAGTAAATAATGGATGTATTTAATTAATTTTACATAACTATTTACATAAGCATTAAATTGTTAATGTAATGTAATTTACAATAGAGTCATACCTAGAAACCTGGCAAACTACTGTTATTATAAATAATATTAATGATAAGACAGTCAGCAGCAGTTCCACCTGTTGCAAGCATTTCCTGTCTGGTTGAAGTTTTAACTCTCGTCCTTCATTAAGTGTTAGACAAATGGTAGTTGTGTGAGTACCAGATGTAGCGCCACGGTGTGTGTATAGTGTCCAGTGCAGAGTTGGCTCCTGTACGTCTGGGGAGTCGTAACAATAAAGTACATGACCTGTGCCTTAAGGTGGGGTGATCATAAGGCCACGCAGGGGGAGAGGGAGGTCTCTGTGAGCGCCGGACAGAGGATAGGGGACAGTCGCACCGCCATACTGTTGTGTTAAGTAAGAAATACTTAATCTCTGAATTCTGATACTTTACATTTTGTTGAAGTGTCATTGAGTTAAACAAATAAAACGATATTGAATCCTGTCTGTTATAGCGTGTGGACATAAAGTTATGTTCTTCATGCTAACTTTGGGCCAAACCTGAGCCATGCTGCAACAATATACTTTACCATAAGATTGGTGTAAATATGTGTGTGTAATGATCTGAGATGATGCTTTTCCCGTCATGTGAGTGATATTTGGTGAACAGGTAGCAAATTCGGTGATTGGACAGAAATGTGGCTGACCAGACTATTGACTTTGTTTCAGAATCCGAGGCACCACCACAACACCTGACCCACACCACACTCCATAAAGCCTAGTATTTTACGCTTTTATTCCGGCATCTCTTTAACTTTGCTTGACGATTTCATAACAATGATATAAACTGATCGGTTTATACTGTGTAACCATCCAAGTTACTATTTCGGCCTTACACTGTCCACAGCAGGACAGGTGTTCACGGAAAGAGTGAAGTGTTAACGCTGAGTGTACTAGCCGGAAATGTCCCAAACTGTATCTGAGGAGTCAAGGTGATAATAATAATAATAATAATAATAATAATAATAATAATAATAATAATAATAATAATAAAAATAACAATAATAATAATAATAATAATAATAATAATAATAATAATAATAATAATAATAATAGTAATAGTAATAATAATAATAATAATAATAATAATAAACTAAAATAATAAATAATAATAAGAAATAATAATAATAATAATAATAATAATAATAATAATAATAATAATAATAATAATAAAAATAATAAAGAGCCATAAACAATAATAAAAAAAAGATCATTAGTGAGAAACGCTATATGTATGTTGTGTTGTCAAAGGAAGAGAATCAATTGAGACCCTGCAATTGTGTGTAAATGAGGCAGAAAGTCAGATCAGCAACCTGGGACTTGGTCACAATTTTCGTGATGCCATATGGCAGCAGGAACTATAATTAGACAACACATTATGCCTCCAATATCTTCCCATGGTAGTACCTCCCTGTTTGGTAGCTGCCTACTACCTACTACCTATCAAGTTGTTTTCAACACTCATGTTCTTTATGCGAAACTCTGATTATTTCTCCCAGCTGTTTTTTTTTCAGCCTTGCTTTTTCAGATCTTCAAACGTGTGATTGTTTTCGTGTCAACATTGTAGATTGTTTTCATTGGTATCGAGGTTTTCTTAGCTTCAGCGAGGCTCTTCTCATGCTCAGACACATGCCAGAGTATACAGTACATAGGCTAGTCACCGTGACAGGAGCCTCCCACCTGGTTATCTTGTAATGTTACTCTGAAAGTTTCTTTGAGACATGGATGGAGAATTTCCATCATTAGTCCGACTAGAATTAGAGTTGTTGTCACGTTGCCTTGTTACAGGTAGCGAAATCCACGATAGGTCAAAGGTTATGCATCTAGGCAAGTTCAGAGTGCAGAGGCTGGGTGGAGGACAGGTGAGTGGGCAGTGTGTGATGCCGCATATTCAAAGGGGCGGCCGGGGTAAAAGAATGGAGGAAAGCCATCAACAGCTCAGGCAAAACTCTCTCCAGGATTGTATCTCTCTGCAGCTGGTGGTGGCGGTGAGGGGTGAAGAACATGTCTGTGGAAGCAAATTAACTCCAGACACCCCAGCGGAAATGGTTAGAGAACTGTAACAACACCTGTGAAAGTCGCATCTGTCATGTCGGCAGTGAACTAGCAACACTCACGCTATACTTCAATAACTGCGGCTGTTCATCAGTCAGCCTCTCTACTGATGACCTTTCACAACAAGAGGCACAGAACAGTTGGTTTCTCTGGTCTCTGACACAGTCGCCTCTAAACCAAAGATTGAAACCAGTGTTGCCAGAAGAGAGTCATAGGCGCCTTGTGTTGCCAGAACAGAGTCAGAGGAGCTTTGTCCCAGGAGAGGATGTAGGACATGATGTTGTGTTGAGCCGCAGTCTACAACCTCAACACTGAGTCGGGGCTTGAGATAATCCTTATCATCTACGGTGAAGACATCCGCACATCTAGATCAAAGATGCTCTCAAGGTTGACGGTGATAGTCTTGGCGTGAGGCTAAGTGACAGAGACTCTTACTACGGGAATATTACATCAAGAAGTAATCATATTCTGAAAAAGGCTATATTTTGTATGTCTCTATTTCCTCATATCTGAAACTTCCTGGAGTCTTCAGATCTACCAGACACAACAATAAAAGAATTTATCTTTGGAGAAATAACACAATACTTGAACTTATTTTTGATCTTATATTAAGTAGACGAGTTAATTATGTTATTATTATTATTATTATTACAAAACATCAGTATACACGGTACACTATACACACATACATATAAGAATTTATATACAACCACAAATACATACATATAACAGCACATACTCTCTCTCTCTCTCTCTCTCTCTCTCTCTCTCTCTCTCTCTCTCCTTCCTTTTAACGCTCTATTTATACTGAAAAATGGTGCCCCATTTATGCAGCCACCTTTCAGAATTTCTCACATTTATCACAATAGGAAATCGCCCTCAGCCGTGTGGCCAGGTTACAGATAGTGCCATTCCTACTACCTGTTCGTTGCTTACCACCGAGAAGTCAGAAATCCGGATCTGTGAGAGACAGTGTTAAGAACGTCAACAAAGGCGCTCTATTATGTCGATAACGCCTATAGATTCATCTTCCACTCGAGTGATGGTGGTGAAGGTGGTGGTCAAGATAACATAGAATAATACGGATGGTAGTGGTAATGAGGGTGGGGGGGATGGTGGTGATGGTGATAGTTGTGGTGATGGTGATGGTGGTGGTGATAGTGGTGGTGATGGTGATAGTTGTGGTGATGGTGATAGTGGTGGTGATAGTGGTGGTGATGATGATAGTGGTGATGATGGTGATTGCACCATTTCTTAATCCCCTATTATCACCAACATAACCAACCGTCACAACTAATACCATCACCACTGCCACCATCAACACCATAACCATTATCATTCTTGTAACCATTAATCACCATCATTTTCATACCATTTAATTACTCAACATCCATTACTACCAGCATCACCATAACAACTAGTACTACTAACATCACCTGTCATCATAACTACTTACCCCCCCATCACCCCCCCCCTCCCTCCAGTCACCTACCGACCCTCTTAACAGTCTAACTTTCCAGTCAGCGGTTGAGGCCGTTCAATACCTGGGCGCTGTGTCTAGAATATATTACTAGTGATAAGTGAGACGTTCTTGGTCATTTTTCCGGCTTTTCCCTCACGTTCCTCCCCTAGTGAAGGAACGGCGATGACACCCTTATAGTCTACGAGGACATGAACGGTCAGGAGGGGGTGCGTGCGTGTGTCTCTCTCTCTCTCTCTCTCTCTCTCTCTCTCTCTCTCTGCAAGAAGGGATAAAATGAGTAAAATAATAAACATGGGTAAAGAAAATGAGGAGGTATTGAGATAGAAAGCAAGGGAGTGTAGGAAAAGAAAGTAACTACACTTAATGAAAGAAAATAAGAAAGTGTGGTGTAAAGAAAGTAAAATTGCATAGGAAGAGCGAGTAAAGAAGCATGTGGGAAGAAAGTAAAGCAGACGTGAAGATAAGAAAGTAAAGAAAGTAGTGAAGAAAACAATAATTCTTTCTCTGGGTACACGTAAGTCCACGAAGGTCGGTCATTTAATTGGTTGTCACGAGAGATGGCTATCACAGAACGAGGTGCTGATTGGCTGTCACTGTAACAAGCACGTCCCCCCCCCCCCTCCCCCCACCCTCCACGGATTCAGGTGTTGATTTAATTAACTAGATTTCTTTATATTTACCTGTGTTATTTACCTGAATATCTAGAAGTACTTTTGATTTTATTTCAGGAAGAAGAAGAATTCATCCCCTTCAAATGCTAATCTAAATTAAGAGATGTTTAATGGTATAGCTATTTTATGTGTGGGGGCGGGGCTATGATATATGACACACACACATGACAGTGACAGTGAACCATGAATAACATTGCGGGACACACAACCAAGGACTCAGCACCACGGACTCACCACCACGGACTCACCACCACGGACTCACCACCACGGCTTTACTACCACGGACTCACCACCACGGACTATACCACGGACTAACCACCACGGACTCCACCACACACACAACAAAATCATAAATTCTCACCACTTCTTGAATGATACCACCCCACCGCCCCCCTCCCCACGCCCCCTCCTCCACCCCCCACACCCCACACCCCCTCCCCACGCCCCACCCCCCCCCTCCCTCACGCCCCGCCCCACCCCTCCACGCCCCCTCCCCTGCCCCCCCTCCCCACCCCCACACCACACGACGTTCTATTACCATAATTTTTCTCTTACGACGCACCAATATAATTTTTTTTCTTTGTAGTAGTATAATGTTTCTCTTAGTTTGGGCTCACGACACACCAACAGGTCTTGTCTTGGGGTAACCTCACTACATAATACTCATAGTGGTGAAATACTTTCTTAGGTCGTATAATTATTTATTTTGTTTAGTTTCACCTTACGATAAATCGATATTTCTCTTCATAGTTTGTTATTTAAAACTTTCTTAAATGTCTTTATCTTTCTTATTAGTCACGACACAACAATAATCATTCCAGTGTTATGATAGTGTTATTCCACCGTTAATTATATCACCATAACTATCATTCTTACAGTAAACTCAGAGGAAAATAGTGTTTTTTTTCTGTCCTAACTCACAAAATGTATTCTCTCTCTCTCTCTCTCTCTCTCTCTCTCTCTCTCTCATGATCCACAAAGCTTCAATAGCATGTTTCCTCTAATGTAAAGCTTATGTTTTATTTCCTCTTGCCGTGAACGTCAACATCTTACTTCCGGTATAGTTTTTAGTGTAAATTTACGACACACCAATAATGTTATCCTGATCAACAATGTTCTCCTTGGATGTGTTAAGTTCTTATATTGTTCTACATCTGTGTTCATTAAGTCTTTCCTGATATACTGTTCTCGTTGATTCTTCTGTTTTCTCACACAATATTGAGTAATGTCGTGGGTGCATGTATGTATGTATGTATGTATGTATGTATATATGTATGTATGTATGTATGGAAACATTTACTCTAAAGGGTTAGTTTATTGAACACCTTCTTATAACGCCTAATAGGGAAACTTGGACAGTTCATACCTGTCTTCTTAGACTTGAAATTACAATGAGCTCTGTCAACTTACATACTCGTATAATTGATAACATGTCCAAATTTGCTGTCCGTAACGACCAATTAGTTGCATTAATACACTGACTGGACATTTAAGAAGCTTTTATATATTAATACCATAGGAGTTTATACAGCAATTTTGAAAAGCGATGAAAACCTTTGGAAATTTCTTGTTACACCAGTGAGTTGATACGACATGTTCTTAGACCGACAGACATGGTAATCGTCGTGGGTTTTATCATTAAATAGAGGATTATGTTACGCCTATAAACAAAGACGCTTCACAATATTTAACTAATAATAATAACAGCAACAACGACAATGATAATGATAGCAACAATACAGTGACTCACGTAGATGAAAAATAATACAAATTAATATATTATACAATTATTTACATATTAATTTTACGTATATCTATATTATTGTAACTTACAAACGAAATTCTGCATAATTATTAACTGTTTAGCTCATTAAAAGTCATAAATTTACGAGTTATATACTGTATTAACACTCGACAAAAAGTTCCATAATTACTAGATCATACGATGATTTTTTTTAGCAGTTGATTACACGGGGATCACTGACAAGGTTCTGGCCTAATCACATGATAACTGGTTTAAAGGACAGTTTGGGTAAAAACTATCCTGTCTCAAAAAGCTTCCCCAGGATTGGTACAATAAATTATCATACAGTACATAGTGAAGGACAGTAGATTAATTAGAGCAACTAAAAATATACTAATGTAGACATAGTAAATAATATTTTAGAAAAAATTACATAGTAATGCACAGTAAAAAATTTAGACCATGATTGACGCGCTGTAGACAGACTAGTAAGTCGACCAATGACAACAAAAATAATCGAACCACACACAGCTGTCCTGAAGTTTGTTTATAACTTAGGTGAAGAGCTCTCTCTCTCTCTCTCTCTCTCTGCTGGTCAACCACCATCACCAGCACTGACTCACCCCCAGGGTGTGACTCCGTCCTCCCCACCGTGACCTTTGAGTCAGTGAGTCGCCTGGCAGTCTAGTCTCTTGCTCATGCCAGAGAAATGACCGCCACCCCTGGCAGGAGACGGGCGAAGCTTCGTTTAGTGGGATTTTGGACGTGTGACATAACAGGAGAGGGGGGGGGGAGACTAAACGGTGAGTATTCTCTCTCTCTCTCTCTCTCTCTCTCTCTCTCTCTCTCTCTCTCTCTCTCTCTCTCTCTCTCTCCCCTTCCCCTCACCAGCAGTTCCATTACCCACATCTCCTTCACCTTTCCCCCTCATTATGGTCAAAAGGTCAGGGGTCCTCTGGGGTCAGGTCTCTCTCGGCCCGGGAGTAGGAGGGGAAGAGGATGGTAATTATTTCGCCTCAAGGAGAAGATATTTATGTTACACCGTATTTAGGTACACAAAATAAAAGTAATCCCTTCATTGTACACACACACACACACACACACACACACACACATTTAATAAAGATAATATGTAGCAGTGTAGGTATACTTGAGGAAAACAATAGAGGTATATATATATATGAACGCTTACAGTTAACGGTTAACAAATTTATTGGCAAAGCTTTGTGTACAGTTTGCTTATTCTGAGTAATTCAGTCAGGTCTTGACACTGAGGGTGGTATCACTGTTCACTGCCATGCGGGACAGTGGTTCATATACAGTAGAAGTCATATTCTGTTTGAAGACTAATCAGTGTGGGCCTGCAGCAAATTTTGGATAGACAGCGAGAATGTCCTCAAGCACTCGTGATTCAATGTAATAATTATATAGTTCATGATACAATAAGCCAGGTGGCCTGAAGTCTTTGACAGTGTCACATTCAATAATATAGTGTTCAAGTGTATGCTTTAAAGGTTTATCACAAAGTTTACATGTTGAGTGTTCCGGTATGGGTACAGCGTTACTAACTTGCCAGATGTGTCTGTATCCTAGCCTAATTCTGGCCACAACTACATCACATTGTCTGGTTCTGTCCTTATGCTAACCATATCGGTACCTCTCGTCACAAAATTTGTCATATTTACTAATGCTACAACTGTCAGGTCTCTCTGCATTTCTCAGTTCTTCTAGATCAGAGTTCATTATTCTGACTTGTATGTTTTTAAGTACAGCATTGGACAGGCCAAGGTCACGGTCAACATTTTCTTTCCTGCATGTCTCATTGGCCAACCTAATTCCAACATGGGACGGAATCCACACAAATTCAATACGAAAGTTGTGTGTGTGTTTAGCGGAGTATACGGCTTGTGTGTTTGTCTACCATTAACGGATGTCCGCCTGCTGCCTCCATGTTTGGATAAAGGCTATAGTGACGATTGATTGAACTACAAACTGACAAACGCAAGCGCACACACACACACACACACACACACACACACACACACACACACACACACACACACACACACACACACACACCCACACACACACACACACACACACACACACACACACTACCTCCAGTATCTCCACCTCCTGCCTCCGTCCTCTTCCTCACAAACAAAACTCAACTGGCACCGTTATAATAGTGCCTCTGTCATTACCGCTAATTGTGGTGCCAATGAAACATTTCCTCAGGCCTCTGTAATGATCCTAATAGACCGTAAGACCAATAACAGCCAGACAGACACGACCAAACGAGGTTAAATCGGTCTTTGGGTAATGTGTTGTTGTCCGTGGTTTTGTACACGATGTCCCTCTTGACTATTATATTTTTATATGATTATGTTGTTTGGTTCTTTTTTTAATGTGTTTTTACAGCTCAATGTGTGCTTCCCCTGATACCTGATGAAGGATAGATGAGTAGAGAGAGAGAGAGAGAGAGAGAGAGAGAAAGAGAGAGAGAGAGAGCACCTATATCCCACAGAACACGTTATCTATCTTCGTTTCAGTAAGTAAGAAAGAGAAACAATTATTTGGCTGGATAATAGTCAACCTTCACGCCTCATAAACTCTCTCTCTCTCTCTCTCTCTCTCTCTCTCTCTCTCTCTCTCTCTCTCTCTCTCTCTCCTTCCTAACGTTCACTCCTTTTCCCTTTATCCCTCCTTCCATCCCTCCATCTTTCACTCCCTTCATCTCTCTCTCTATCCCTTTTTTCTTCCCTATCCACCCCCCCCCTCCTTCCTCTAGCCCTCCGTCCCGACCTTCATATCCTCCTTTCTTCCCCCTTCATTTATCCCCCTCCCCCTCCCCCCCTCCTTCCCTCTAAACAACACAAACAGGGACAAAAATACGAAAGAATTTTATGTGAAGGTTGAAGGAAGTAAACAACCGAGACAGGCCGTAGAAGCCGACCTTTGTGAGGCTGAAGTCCTTTGTGGTGGAGAGAGGGAGGGAGGGAAGGAGGGAGTGGTCGGGGGAAAGTAATATTAGGGAGTGTATCAGTGTAAATACATCGCAAAATATAAAGTATAGCAGTAGTAGTGCATCGCAAAGTGTTATCAATGAATCTAAACAAAATTATGTATATGAGATCAGAAAGCATAGCATCTGTATAGCTTTTTATTTAGCTGGTGAACGGCTGCGGGTGAACGTCTGTGTGGTATTCTAACTTCCTCCTGACGTTTAGTTGTTCCTGCTGTACTGAACAACAATAAACGAATTAAATCCACCTTTTTCACTGTTTACAGATTCATTCATTAAATCTTTCAAGGATACGTTCACTGAATCGTTCACTGACTCGTTCATTTATAAATTAGTAAATCATTCCTCCGTTCATTAAAGTCTTCACTGACCCGTTCATCAACCCCCTCATTAAGCCGCCGTTCATTAAGTAACATACTTAACCATTCACTGAGCCGTTCATTGAGCCGTTCATGGTGTTCGTTCAATGATCGTACTTCACACCTAATTGGAACGTGAAGTTAATGGCGGGTTATACCTTAAATATTGAACTGGCTGTCAGTTACTACCCGGCCAGGCTTTGGTTTCCGATATCACAGTGTTGAGACGAGAGTTAAGAGTGCCGTGCTATTAACGGTGGTGGTGGTGGTGGTGGTGGTGGTAATGGTCGTAGTGGTGATAGTAATGGTGGTGATAATGGTGGTGATGGGAATAATGATGGTGATAGCGTGGTAGTGATGGTAGTAATGGTGATGAAATAATAATAATAATAATAATAATAATAATAATAATAATAATAATAATAATAATAATAATAATAATAATGACACAAACAACTGTATTCATGATCATTGTTTATTTACACCCGTGTTACGTCATGTTTTTGCGTCACAATCTGTATGTAACGCCTTCGTTCCGTCACACCTGAGCGTCACACCTGAGCGTTACATTCTTGAGTCACATGTCTCAAGTTACACCTGTGTGCCGCTGTTCCTCGTTCACTTCCTCCACTCCTTTTAACCTCTCCCTTCTCCTGTCCCTCTTCCTCATTCTCCCTTGTCTTCTTGTTCCTCCTTCTATTGTTTCTCCTAAATGTATACCTTTCATTTTTCTCTCTATCTTCTCCTTTCGCTTATCTTTCTCTCTCTTCATTCCTTCCTTCACTTCCAATACACTTTCTTTATTCCCTATTTTCTCAGCATAATTTTCCCTTCACTTCCCTTTTCATTCACTCTTGTTTTCTCTTTCTTATTCCCTTTCTCTCAGTCTCCCTCCTTCCTTCCTATCTCTCAGTCTCTCTCCTGTCTTTTGTCTTTCCCATTATTTCTATTGTTTTCCCTGCCCGTCTTCCCTCCCCTCTCTCTCCTTCCCTCTATCCCCTAACCTCCCATTCTTCTCTCTTTACCTCCCTTCACCCTTGTTTCTCACCCTCCTCTCTCCTTCTCCCCCCCTCCGCCCCCTCCCCCTCCTTCCCCTCCCCCCCTCCGCCCCTCCCCCATAATACCCCACATTTCCCCATTAAGACAACACTACAGGTATTCGGGGCTGTTTTCCCTCTCCTGCTGTTGTCCTCTGAGGCTTTGTTTACCTTCGTCAGGTAGTTGTATCTAAGGATGAACCAAAAACACAACAATGGATCGTGCCTTTGAGTGTAATAGTGATAATAGTAGGAATAAGAAGAAAAGAGAATGATAATCAAGAGGGTAATAAAGACGGTGATGGTGATATTAGTAGTAATGATAATAATAACATTAAAAACAACAACGACGACAGTAACAACAACAACAACAACAATAACAACAACAACAATAACAACAGTAACAACAACAAAAATAACAACAGTAACAACAACAACAATAACAACAACAATAACAACAGTAACAACAACAACAATAACAACAGTAACAACAACAACAACAACAACAATAACAACAACAATAACAACAACAACAACAATAACAACAGTAACAACAACAACAATAACAACAGTAACAACAACAACAATAACAACAACAACAACAATAACAACAATAACAACAATAACAACAGGAACAACAATAACAACAACAACAATAACAACAATAACAACAACATAATAATAATAAGAAGAACGTAAGATGGGAAGATCCAGACATTCATTAGATAACCAGACTATAAGAACGCACTCAGCTAGAATATGAACGCTAATTAATGATGCTTGAAACATTATGATAAGACTCGACAAGTTCTGTGTACACTTATCCATTATCTATCTATCTATTTATTTATCTGTATTTATCTATTTATTCAATTATCTATGTACATATTTTTCATTCCTTTGGTTTATTTCTTATTTATCAATTTTTTTCATATCTGTATTTTCTTTGTTTCTCGTTAGGTGGATTATTATATTTTTTTCACGTTGACTTGAAGACCACTGTTAAAGGTCTATCTTTGAAAATGTCCACTACCCCCCCACTGAGCATTAAATAACTGATGACCTCTGACCTTTATAGAAATCAACTCTATAGTCCTGCTGTGACTTTGATGTTGGGCCAATAAACAAGATGGGCATTTTTGTTTATCAATATCTTGTAGTGAAGATTAGTTATGGCTGTCCAATAAACGGTGCATAAAGTTGTGAAAGAAAATGGAATCTGGTGATCACTTGCACACATTCTCAAAGACAGACTAAAGAAGTTTGAAAATACATGAAAGGTGTAATACAGTAATGGAATTAATTACAGAATACAACACTATATCATGTATAGTATAGTATATCATGTATAGTATTACATGTTGTGTATTACAATTATATATTACGTAGTACAGGATTTTAATAATGCAAATTTCTGTTATATATTACAAATTTTAATAACTTACACAGATGTTATGACTATATTTTTTGACGTATCTTACTGTATAAATTCAAAGTAATTATAGATAATCTGTAGAAGGAAAGATTTATATTCAATGAAACATGACGATCGCTTGAGGGTAATTGTAACATAGGAGGGGATAAATCATGAAAAACACTCACAGTAAATATATATAATGACTTGGTACATGTTGAGGTATTGAACGTGTGTGTGTGTGTGTGTGTGTGTGTGTGTGTGTGTGTGTGTGCGTCACCTCAGTAAAGAGAATGAGGATCCTTCACTGAAAACTGGGATAATTCTCTTCTACCATCTCCGTGTTTTTCTGACTTTCGTTGTTTTCTTTTATTCTTTTCTTAAAATTATCTAATATTTCACATATCTTTTATTTTTTACGGGTTTTTTTCGTGGAAAGAGTTGTGTTGAGGACTTTATATCTGAAACATCCTGCTTCTAAGACTCCCTCGGGTGAAGGACGAGGGCCCAGTATGCAGCAAACATTCCTTCTCTGGATCGTTACGCTGAGACGCTGGAATAAGTAGCCCCATGCTCTGGTGACCCCACTGGTTTCAACAAGCCTGGAACCTAGTTTATTCATGAACTTCAGGGCTTTAGTGCACTAGGCTCCCAGAGTCTCTGATCCTGTTGGAACAAAACAATATTCTTGGCTCAGGTTCCTGTACCGTGTCTCCTCCCCAGGCCAGCTCCACTGTGAGGGAGAGAAGTAGAACCCATGTTGGAAATGCGTCTGTAATCTCACAACAGCTGTTCACCAGGGAGCAGTGCGACTCCTTCTATAGGACTCCAAGTACTTGACAGATTTTTTTAGATTTTTGGATCCTTGTATTGTGCACATCCGGAGAAGGCCAGATTCCTTTATATATGTATAGTGAAGATGAGAACCAGGGAAAACACAAACATCTTGAGTAAGTTGGGTTTATTTGATTACTAACGTTTCGGAGACTCATTTTCCATCATCAGAGCTTATTGAAAACAGAGAAAAGTTAAAAAATAAATAATAGTCTCATCTGTATGTGTGTCTGTGGGTGTCTGTGAGTGCCTGTGAGTGCCTGTGAGTGTCTGTGAGTGCCTGTGAGTGTCTGTGACTGTCAGGGAGTTTCTGTGAGTGTCTGTGAGTCCCTGTGAGTGTCAGGGAGTGTCTGTGAGTGCCTGTGATGCCTGTGAGTGTCTGTGACTATCAGGGAGTTTCTGTGAGTGTCTGTGAGTGCCTGTAAGTGTCAGGGAGTGTCTGTGAGTGCCTGTGATGCCTGTGAGTGTCTGTGAGTGCCTGTGAGTGCCTGTGAGTGTCTGTGAATGCTTGAGAGTGACTTTCAATGCCTGGCAGTGTTGTATGATTTTACTGCTGGTTATATTTTTCTCATTTTTGCTACAGTTCCTAACCTTCTTTTGTGAAATTTTCGTCGATTCACTTGAAATCTTCCTCCAGATCTTGACCAATACTTTTCCCATCGTATCTATAAAAGTGTATTATTGACATTTCTCAATCCCCCATCTTCCTCTCTCGTGTCTGTCGTCTTAAACATTAACATCTTGCAGAATTTCATCTAAATCTTCACTATAACTCTTCAGCCATGACACTTTACCACGAACTCTTGTTAATTTGATCTATATAATTATTCCTAACTGATAATATTTAAAGGATAAGGATTTTTTTGACACATTATTTGACCAATATAACCATCCCACTCCTTCAACAACCGAGCTGCTGATGATCTGCCCGTGAGAGGTAGAGAAACTTTTAACAGTCACCCCATAAGAGAGAGAGAGAGAGAGAGAGAGAGAGAGAGAGAGAGAGAGAGAGAGAGAGAGAAAGCTACTTCCCTATTAGATAAAGAGATACTCCCAATAATATCACCTTTAAGAGACAGAGAGAATCCTGATTTATTTTCCTCTGTAAGAGATAGAGATAGTCCTGATATTTATTCTCCACCCATAATAGATAGACAGAGACTCCTCCCTCCTCCCGCCCCCCTCACCCCCTCCCTCCCCCCCTCACCCCCCTCCCTCCCCCCCTCCCCTCCACCCCTCCTTCTCCACATAAAGAAAAATAACGCCAATAATCTCTCAAATAAACAAGAGATACCCGCCCCAGGAAGATCCGGTTAGACTTAGAATATACACCCACTATACACCCCACATCCCTGTTCCCCCTCTCTAACCCTCCACCATCCACCCTCACCCCACCCCCCTTTCTCCTATGAATATAATTTTCGTTGGTCTGTAACTTCCCCAATCAGCTGATGTTTGTTTTGGTCTAATGCCAGGGTGTGTGGGCAAGGTGGAGCTCACCCCCTCTTCCTCCTCCCCTACCTGCCCCTACTGCCCACAAACACACACACACACACACACACACACACACAGGAATGTGCGTGCGTGCGTGCGTGGGTAGCGTGCGAGGAGAGGCTGATGTACATAACCAAGACCATGGTTATGCACATCAACTCTCCTCCGACATTGTCCCACCCCTTCCATTAATTTAGGTCCGAACACACTCCAGGTTGTAGATTCCACGAAGCTCCTCGGCGTCACCATAGACAACAAACTAAATTGGAAACCACACGTCAGTGAAGTTGTCAAATCCTCCAGTTTCCGTCTCCACCTCCTCCGCCGACTCAAGTCCCTCGGAGTTCCTGCACCCGAGCTCCTCAGTGTTTACTCAACATTCATACTTCCCAAGCTCACCTATGCCTCCCCTGCCTGGTCTTCCTCCCTAAATGCCACACAACGTAAACACCTAGAAAAAGTGCAAAAGAGGGCATGCAAGATTGTTCTCTCCCCTTCCTACTCCACATATCAAGAAGCGCTCAACACACTGACCCTTTCGACTCTCACTGACCATCACCACGACCTCATCTGCAAATTTGGTAAGAAGCTTCTGCACCATCCTCGACACCGGCTCCTACTACCACCTGAGATCCCTAGACCGAGAATTGCTGTTCGACACCACAACCGCATCCAGCCCATACGAGCACGAACTGATCGCTATAACAACAGCCCAGTCCCAACCATTGTAAAAATTATCAATAACTTGTAATAAACCAGTGTATTCACTCCCAGTAAACACTACTCCTTGCACTGTCACTATGTTGAAATGCCCTGTAGTTTGAGCTTTTCCCCATCTAGTTATAATATATCTTATTTGTATCACTTATGAAATTTGTCTATTATTTGTAATTCGAAACCCATTCCCCAATTATGTAACTGTATATTTTCAGCCTTCTGGCTGCCAAGCTCTTTCAATAAACCGTTAATTATTATTAATTATTATTATTACAGACATGGGATAATGGATTCGAGGAGCAGGGAAGGAAAGATGGTGGAAGGAAGGCAGGGACATGTGGTAGGGAAGGAGAAGGAAGGAAAGGATGATGGATTGGGAAGTTAGGGTATAAGAATGAAACGCTTGATTAGAAATGGATGTGCGTGCGTGCGTGGGTGCGTGCGTGCGTGTCTGTACATGCATGCGTGTGCCCTGGTAGCACATTGACATTCACTCTTTATAAGCAGGTTTCCTTTGAATGCTACCCATTTCAGAGCTTTCAATACAATATTCAGATTCTACATACTGAAAAACATGGCAATCAACACTGAAGTCACCTGAATTGATGAAAACAATAATTTTTATGCCCCCCAAAAGAAAAACCTGGCATCCACATTTGCCGGCCATCTTGGAATTTTGAGTGTCCAATCAGATAGCTTTGTTTATTAACCTTTATTGAACCTTCATGCCAATTTTCATACTTGTACCTCCATTTAAAAAATAATCCGAAATAATTGGGTATATTAATGACGTTACATTTAACTGTCCTTTAGGTATTATTATTATTATTATTATTATTATTATTATTATTATTATTATTATTATTATTATTATTATTATTATTATTATTATTATTATTAAATGTTACGTGTTTGGCCTTTACGAGAGTAACGTCCAACCGGTATTTGAACTACACATACAAATAGAGGTAGCGAAAAGAAAGATAGAAAGAAAGAAAAAAAATGAAAGAGGGAGGGACAGAGATACAGACAGATACAGAGAGAGACAAATAGAGAAACAGAGAGATAGATAAATAGAGATAATGAATGAGAGAAAAAGAGAGAGGGAGAGGAAAAAGAAAGTCCAGTACAGTACAGCACAGCACGCCAACAGTACATTACAGTACATAGTTCGCCTGCCTGACCTCTATCACTCAGTCACAACATCTGTACTTAACAACTTGTACGTAAATGATGGTAGAGGCGATATGAAGCGCTGTACACTAATAAATAACTTTAATAAGAAAATGATTCAAAAGAATAGTTTAATTTTAATGTATCAAAAAAACCTGAATAAAACTGTACAATAGTCGTGGATGATGATGGTAGTGATGATGATGATGATGATGATGATGATGATGATAATTAGAATGACAATATTGACGATACTAGCATTATTAATAGTGATAATAAAAAATTGCTAGTAATGAGATTGAATATAGCTTCCCTACTACTACTACTACTACTACTAATAATAATAATAATAATAATAATAATAATAATAATAATAATAATAATAATAATAATAATAATAATGATAATAATAATAATAAAAGGTCAAGTTTAATATATACAGTAAAGCGGAAAATAATATTGAACATGCTTATTGCGGAAGACGGAAGACGGTGAGGAAGAAAGATGGTGTGAGGGAAGAAGGCAATAAAAATACGAATGGGCGAAAGAAAGAAAGAAAGAAAGAGAGAGAATGAAGTGAGATGACGAAAGCTGTACACACACAGAGAGAGAGAGAGAGAGAGAGAGAGAGAGAGAGAGAGGAGAAACACCCACATACACCTTCTCTCTTCCACCCCTCACCACTCACTCAGCCCACTCAGCCCCCTCACCCCCTCTCCTCGCCTCCCTGCCCCAAACCCCCTCTTCTCACCCCCTTCCCTCCATCAGGCGGGTTGCGGGTCGTTACGCGACTGCAGTCAGCCCCCAGAGGGTCGTCCAACTCCCTCCCTGACCCCTGCATGTACCTAGATAACCCTCCCACGCGCTCCCTGACCCCTCCAAGTAGCTAGACGACCCTCCCACGCCGTCCTTGACCCTCCATGTTTCTAGATGACCCCCCACTCCTTCCTGACCCCCCATGTATCTAGATAACCTCCCACACCCCCTGACCCCATGTATCTAGATGACCCCCCACGCCCTTCCTGACCCCCATGTATCTAGATGACCCCCCACTCCTTCCTGACCCCCATGTATCTAGATAACCCTCCACGCCCTTCCTGACCCCCCATGTATCTAGATGAGACCCCCACGCCCTTCCTGGACCCCCCCCATGTATCTAGATGACCCCCACGCCCTCCTGACCCCCCCATGTATCTAGATAACCCTCCTCGCCCTTTCCCATCCCCCATGTATCTAGACTCCCCCATCCTGACCTCCCCATGTATCTAGATGACCCCCACGCCCTTCCTGACCCCCCATGTATCTGAGATAACCCTCCACGCCCTTCCTGACCTCTATGTATCTAGATAACCCTCCCACGGACCCCCCATGTATCTAGATGACCCCACGCCCTTCCTGACCCCCCCATGTATCTAGATGACCCCCACGCCCTTCCTGACCCCCCTATGTATCTAGATGACCCCCACGCCCTTCCCTGACCCCCCCATGTATCTAGATGACCCCCACGCCCTTCCCCCTTCTTGGCCCCCCCCATGTCTAGATAACCCCCCACGCCCTTCCTGACCCTTCCAAGTAACTAAACGACTCACCCCTGTCTTGACGATTCTCTCACGTCTTGGACAATCCCCAAGTCCTGAATGACCTTCACGCCCTAGAGTCAGTGGCCTAGACGATTCCTACGCCCTAAAGACCTCCACACACACACACACACACACACACACGCACACACACACACACACACACACACACACACACACAGTTGCATTAGGCCTACAATACTAGCCACCCTGCTGTAGTTTCTGTAACTTGTATGCTCACCTCATGTTTTCTCCTCTTATTATACTGAAGGCTTTTGCTGACCCACTCCCTAATGTCGCCTACAGTATGTAAACAATGTCATCTCTGTTCAGTGTGTATCTGCCTCTGTGTGGGACTTGAGGTGGGTGAGAGAGGAGGAAGTGAAGGAGGGAAGTAGATACAGAGAGGGGGAGAGGATAGAAGAGAGGGAAGGAAAGGGAGAGGGAGAAAGAGAGATGGAAGGAGGAAGGGCAACAACATTGTGTAGATTTACGGGTTTAATAAGTCCCGGAGATGTAAATGAGGTGAGGGAGAATTTATGTCAACAGCGACTCTCTCTTATGGTTTGTTTTTCTACATAATTCACTTAACTGTGATGACAAATGACTGTTATTACTGTCGACCTAGTTCATGAGGTAGTGTGTGTGTGTGTGTGTGTGTGTGTGTGTGTGTGTGTGTGTGTGTGTGTGTGTGTGTGTATATCTGTGTGTGTGTGTGTGTGTGTGTGTGTGTTTATATGTTTGTATACCTGTGTATATACATGTTTATATATCTGTATGTCCGTGTCTCTGTATGTATGTATGTATGTATGTCCGTGAATCTCTATGTCTTCCAGCCAAATATTTTTAAATTCCCTAAAATATTTCAAACATCTGTAAAAAAAAAAAACATTTCTGTTGTTTTTTATAATTTATTAAATCATTTGGCGGTAAAATCAACAATAGAAGCTTAGTCTTCAAGTATACGCTAACACCTAAACGCGAACACATGATGCACCCCTGAACATCCTTAATTCCCTGCTGAATATTAATAGGATTATGTTTATTGTTATATACTCGTCTGTGGTCTTAAGGAAGTTGATTATTTCTTAAGTTTCAAGAAAATCTGTCCAGTGGGATTGTGGGGAGTGGGGATGGGACAAGACTTTAATATTCCCGATAACTCACTAACTCACTTATTAGCTCACTCACTTATTTACCTTTATCAATTATTAACTTAATTTATTCCTAATTAACTAATTATTTTACTCACATACTAAAATACTCATTAATTTACTCACATACCCACTAACATAACAGCTGACTCACTCACTCACTCACTCACTCACTCACTCACTCACTCACTCACTCACTCACTCACTCACTCACTCACTCACTCCACCACCACTCACTCACTCACTCACTCACTCACTCACTCACTCTCTCACTCACTCACTCACTCACTCACTCACTCACTCACTTTCTCATGGATACAGTTACTTGTTTTCCTCTGAACATAAATACAAAACTACCAAATACATAAAATACATAAACATGTTATCTCACAATGCTGTATCAAATTACTGTAGGATAATCGATTGATATTATTATGTAAATTATTCAGCAGAATTTATATCACATGAGGGAAGCCACGTGTTCAGGAAATGTATTCAGAAATTATCAACAGAAATACAGATTCAGGTAAAAAAAAAATACAATTACAGTAATTCCCCAGGGTGTCTAATGTGGTACAGGTGATGCCTTAAGAAAATTACAAACTCTATTCAGCAATCTCTCTCTCTCCACTATTTTCGTCTTTCCATAGGTTGGAAAATGGATTGGAAAATCTACGAGCGGCTTATTGCCCAACTGGCTTTTTTCTCCTTAGCTCACCCCCAACTGGCTTATTTCTGCCCTATTTCACCCCTGCTGCCTTATTTACCCTGTATCTAACCCCTAACTGGCTTATTCCCTCCTCCAGCTGGCTTCCTCAGGAGGGTGTTGCTCACGGCTATCAGAGTGCTGGTCAGGACGTCTTCTGATCTCCCTCTTTGTAGTGATTACCGACTCCTGCCTACTGCGGTGGTCTCTCTCTCTCTCTCTCTCTCTCTCTCTCTCTCTCTCTCTCTTATGCGTACTTTTTCACTTGAAGATTAAAAGATACAGACTAATTCAAATTACTTTACAAATGCTCAACTGGACACTGTTTACTTCTCTGTGTTAACAACAAGTGATAATTTATACAAAAACATTCTAGTCACGTCACCAGTCAAAGTTTAGAAGTCAGTAATAATAAAAATACATTAAGAACATAAGAATGGAGGAAACAGCAGCGGGCTTATTGGCTCATACTGGGCAGTCCCATTTACACCCAACCCCTATTGCTCATATATCCATCCAACCTATGTTTGAAGCTATCCAGCGTATTCGAGTTAATGATGATGTTTGGTAACTTGTTCCACTCGTCCACTACTCTGTTTCCAAACCACTGTTTACCTATTTCGCGCCTAAATCGAAATTAATTTAATTTAAAACCATTGTCACGAGTTCGTCCCTGGTTGGATTATTTAAGTACTTATGTTATATCACCTTTGTTTAACCCTGACTTTCATTTATACACCTCGATCATATCGCCCCTCACTCTACGTCTCTCGAGGGAGTGCACATTAAGATGCTTTAACCTGTCTCTGTACTCAAGGTTCCTAATGCCCGGGATTAGTCTTGTCATTCTCCTCTGTATCCTATCTTGGGATTCGATATCCATTCTGTAGTACGGTAACCAAAAATGGTTTTAGGATATCCTCGCTAGTCTTGTAACTAAAACTCCTTTGTGTGAACCCAAGTACTTTGTTAGCCTTGTGTCGAGCAAATACACACTGTTACTGGGCTTTTTTTTTTTTTTTTACAGGGATTAGCCCACCCGGGCACAGGTCACTGACCCCACATCGGGGCCTGGGTGGCGAAAATGTAATAATACAGTAATTCATATTAAATAAAATTTATAATAACAAGTAAAATAAAATAATAATGATAAAAATAATAATAATAACAACACTGTAATAATGATAATGATAATAATAATAATAATAATAATAATAATAATAATAATAATAATAATAATAATAATAATAATAATAATATTAATAAAGAAATACAAAAATTAAAAAAGTTTATTAGTGAGAAACGCTATATGTATTTTATGTTATCAAGTAAGAGAAATAATTGAGACCCTGCAATTGTGTGTAAATGAGGCAGAAAGACAGATCAGCAACCTGGGACTTGGTCACAATATTCGTGATGCCATATGGCAGCAGGGTCTACCATTATACAACACATTATGCTTCCAATATCTTCCCAGGCTGTAGTACCTCCTTGTTTGGTAGCTGCCTACTACCTACTTTAAGATTTCTACTTATCATAACTCCTATATCTTCCTTACAGTCGGATTTCTCTATAACAATGTTGTTCATCTGATATCTGGTTTGATTGTTTACATATTCTCGGGTAAATACTTTACGTTTGTCCATATTAAATTTCATCTGCCATATTTCAGAGCAGTGGATTTTTTTTTTTTAGATCTTCCTGTAGTTTTGCCGAGTCCTCGTCAGATTTGTTTGCACGCCCTATTAAAGTGATGTCATCCAAATCGGATTTAGTGCCGTTAATGCTGATTCTGTTTCCTGTCCTGTAACCACGCCCTAACTCAACTTAGAACATTCATCCAATTCCATGAGCCTCCACTTTACGTCTTTCGTGGGGGACCTTGTCGACGGCTTTGCTAAAGTCGAGGTAAACCAAATCATAATCGTGTCCGTCACCCACTGATTCGAAAACAGCTGAAAAGAATGTTAATAGATTTGTCAGACATGAACGCCCACTGTGAAGCCATGTTGGGAATCATTGATCAACTTGTGCTTCTCCAGGTGGTTTCGAATAGAGTTTGAAATGATTGATTCTAGTAATTTGCCAATAATTCATGTTAAACTAACTGGACGGTAGTTTGAGGATAGTGATCTATGTCCCTTCTTGAAAATCGGTATCACATTCGTTATCCTCCAGGATTCTGGTACTACACCCGTGTTTAATGACATGTTAAACAACTTCCTTACCTTCCTTTAATATTCTGGTAAAGGTTTCATCTGGACCTGGTGACTTATTAGGTTTTAGTTTATCTCTTTGTTTACCAACATCGTTACTAGTCATTACTATCTCATTTAATCTATTTTCTTCATGTTCTCTGTATAGAGTCGGTGCCTCGGGTATCATGTTTAAATTTTCGGTGGTGAAAACTGTTCAAAAATATATGTTCATATCATTGTCCCTTTTTCCGTCGTTATCAGTTAGTTCGCCGGTAAGTCGTACCTGTGCTGACATAAACATAATTCATATCTCATCAAACACGATCTTACACAGCGCTTCCATTATTTCCTTTTTGTTAGGGGATAAATTAGTTTTTGTTCTGATAATTCTCTCTCTGTTCTTATCCTCCCGTTTTCTATAAGGGGAGACTATGAATAAAGAAATAAAGCCATTTGTTAACCTTCATTAAATTACAAACTTTTTGCTCTCTATTCCTTGTTTGATCTAAAGGTTATTTTTCTATTTGTGTTCCTTTTCTCTTCCCGTTTTCGCCATAGGAGACGATGAACGATGAGTCTTGTCCACTGGCTTACCTCTCATCAAAGACATACCTCTTACACTGTATCCCTAGTTTATCGCTGGATATAAAAGATGAATTTACGAGTTTATCAACAACAAATATATAAAAAAAAATGTGCTTGAAAGGTGTAAATCATAATCCCATAATGTACAGTGTAAATTTTTCATGAGAGCTGATGGACTACCTGTTACCTGTTGAACATAAACTAATGATCAAGTGTTAACAAGCTTTCCTTCATGACCTGGCAAATGACATCAGCCGTCGATCATCTAACCTAACCTAACCTGACCTAACCTAACCTAACCTAACCTAACCTAACCTAACCTAACCTAACCTTAACCTAACCTAACCTAACCTAACCTAACCTAACCTAACCTAACCTAACCTAATCTAACCTAACGGCACAGTTATAGGTCAAATTACAGGTACAGAAACATCAGGATAAGTACAGGTACAGAACCAGAAATACAGCGAAACGTCTAGACACAAATACAGGTACAAAGGCAATATTACAGGGAGAAGCGGTTACCTGGTTTGGACAGGTATACAAACACTTTTTTAACCCAGGTGAATTTTTGTCCATTATTTAACTGTCAGTCTCAATCCTTTGGCTATGGGAGGTTCCTTTAAAAGGTATATAAAATCGTCTGGCGGTCACATATACACACTATTAACGTCTCCTATACACACATAGACACACTATTAACGTCTCCTATACACACAGAGACTCAGAGAGAAACCACTTCGACAATATTCCTTTCCTGCAGTATTACCAGAAGCGTGGGACGACCTTACTGTATCTATCAGCGTCTTGGTGTAGTGACCTCTTTTAGCTGGTAACGATGAGCTAATTAACTGGAAGGAGATTATCAACATCACGTTATTATAGCTCATCCAGGCCCTCCAGCTAAACAAATTTGATCACTTAATATCCTGCTGTGAATTAGCTGAGGATGTCGGTCGCTTAAGAGAAATTTAATGAAGAAAGTGAATTTGTTTGTTGGAATTATCTTAGTGTATATGATTCGGTATATTCACTGAACTAATTGACTGAGATAAATAATTTTTCTTATCGTAATATAGTCGTGATAATTTCCTCAACAAATTTGATAAGTTAGTTAATATCTATAGGTTATTTTAGTCATAATATTTACACAACTAATTGAATAAGTTTTATCAAATTTTCTTGTCGTATTTTAAGCAACACTAAACAAAAAATAGGTTATATAGACTTAGTTAATACATTTTGCCTATTTACGTCTTCCCCTGTAAAAAAAATTGGATTAGTTAGAATTGGTTAATATGTTGTTGTTTTTTTTGCATATTTGTGTCATCACATAATAAATAAAATAAAAAATCAGATGAGGACAAAAAAGTTAAGGTTTTAGTGTATTTGCGCCATCAACTGCAGATAACAAATTCGATGAGTTATGTAATTTGTTGATATCGTTTTATATATCTACGTAATAAACTTTTGATATGTTTATGCTTTTCGTTCCATTTAATTGTTGTCGCTAATTATTTATATGTACTATATATGATAACTATTTTATTGTTTTTTATCTTCCTTCCTTCCTTCCTTCCTTCCTTCCTTCCTTCCTTCCTTCCTTCCTTCCCTCCTTTCTTTCTTTCTTTCTTCCTCTCTTTCCGACAGGTAAGTAATAGGTAACTGTTTAATTTTTCTTATGATTAAATCTACAGTGACTGCTCATAGACAGTCTTCAAACAGTCATATACCAGTTACTAACACCAGTTATAGAGAGAGGGAAGGTGGCGAGAGAAAGGGAGGAGGGAGGGAGAGGCAAGGAAAGAGAGAAGAAAGGGAGAGAGAAGGGAGAGGGAAAGGGAGAGAGAGAGAGGATTGGGTGAGAGGGGAGAGGAAGGAAGAAAGGAGAAAGAGAGAGAGAGAGAGAGAGAGAGAGAGAGAGAGAGAGAGAGAGATAGAGAGAGAGAGAGAGAGAGAGATTAGCCCGAACACCAGTAATTAGTGGCAGCAAGTTGAGTCTTAATTGAGCTAAAGGTGTCTCAACTCAGTGACCTGAGGAGATGTGATCCAGTAATTACTCTGCAGGTGTATTGGAGGGTAATCAGGGAGTAACAGAGAGAGAGAGACAGACAGACATATACAGAGAGGCAGAGAGACGGAGAGACAGACAGAGAGATTGATAGAGAGAGGAACAGACAGACAGACAGACAGACAGAATGTTAGAGAGAGAAACCGTTTGAGGGTACACGTAAACACTGCTGTAAGAAGGAGAGTGAGTGAGTGAGTGAGTGAGTGAGTGAGCGAGTGAGTGAGCGAGTGAGTGAGTGAGTGAGTGAGTGAGTATCTCATCTCTACTGGTCAATCAGAGAGTAGAGAGATACTTAGAGATAAGATAAATAAAAGAGACTGACAGACAATGAGACAGCAGAAAGCATACCATATGTCATTCAATCAATTTATCCCAACACTTCAAATAACTTCATACGATAACTTAATCAAAAAACGTACGAATCAGAGAAACGAATATAAACCAAAAATAAACTATCGCCCAGCCAACCAGTCCCCGAGAGCTAAGTTAACTTCCGGCTTGGGTGGCAGTGGTATGCCGTCTGTCTATGAAGTTCACAGATAAAAACAAACACCCGATACATACTACTGTGCGAAGCCAGCCAGAGGGTTACAATTTTATTCCAGTTATAGAAAAAAAAAAGACTTTGACTATGTCCGGCAAAATAAAGCTTTTGTCGTCATTGTTGGGAGGGAACAGCTGGTGGCGAGCGGCTGGATTTTCTATCAACAACAATAAAACTCAATTGTTGGACAAGCTGATTGTGGTAGCCCCGCGTGTCTCTCTCTCTCTCTACCTGGCAGGAGTCAGAAACAAACATATTCTCACTGTCACTCATTTTTTGTGGCTGCCATAAAAGAGCTAAACTGTTCGTCTGTAACGTTTCCATCACGACGCCAAGGTATCTATGTGCGTGTGTGTGTGTGTGTGTGTGTGTGGTGTGTGTGTGTGTATGTGTGGTGTGTGTGTGTGTGTGTGTGATAATAATAGTAATAATATAGTCTTCTCGTCGACCTTGGGACCAGACTAGAATATTTCGTGCTCCATTTTCTTTCTCTCAGCGTGTGTAACATTCACTTCTAAATGTTGGCTTTTTTGGGGCGATATTCAGAAGGCGCAAATCTTGATCTGCTTCTCTACATCTGTCAAACAGGTCAGGGCTCCTTCATATGGTTATTATGTCTTAAATTATATAATACAACATTCTGTAACGTAACACAATACAATATAAAATTTCTGTAACAACACAATACCATATAATATTACTGTAACATAACACAATACAATACATTACTGTAACAATACAATTCAACATTTCTGTAACACTAGACAATATTTCTGTAACACTATACAATATTTCTGTAACACAATACAATATTTCACAATACAATACATTACTGTAACAATACAATTCAACATTTCTGTAACACTAGACAATATTTCTGTAACACTATACAATATTTCTGTAACACAATACAATATTTCTGTAACACTATACAATATTTCTGTAACATAACACTGATATAGGAGGTTTTAAAGCCCAGTATCCTTCTCGTTTTACTGTGAAATATAACACACAGAAGGGCGTTGTCTTTCAGAAAGCCTGGTGGGGGGGCGGTCATGAAGAAGGTGTGGTGACTACATGTGGTGTGTGCGTGTTCATGAGGCCAAATGAGCGCAGTCATAAGGTGGGCGTGGTCATGGGGCCGGATGGGCGTGGTGATGAGGCTTTGATGGGCTTTATCATGAGGTCTGATAGGGGTGGTTATTATGTCTGATGGGCGGGTCTATGAGGCTTGATGGGTGAGACCATAAGTTGGGCGTGGTCATCAGGCCTAATGGGCGTGGTCATGACGCCTGATGGGAGTGTTCTTTAGACCTAATGGGCGTGGATATGAGGCGTGATGAAGACTATAATGAGCCGTGGTGGGCGTAGTCGTGGTGACGAGGCATGAGGTAGAGATAATGAGGCCAGATACGCCTGGTCGTGGTTATGAGGCCTGATGGGGATGGTCACGGAGATGATGTGGTCATGGGGTGGTGTGGCTACGAGGAGGGCGTCGTCAGGAGAGGGTTTGGTCAGGAGGTCAACAAGATCATGAGTGAGGGAGAGACGTGAGGTGTTAGTGCGAGTGTAGTTATGAGGTGAGTGCACTGTTAACGTGGTGGTGTGGTGTAACGATGCTTAATTACGGTACTTGATGGGCGTAGTTAAAGAGGTGGGCGTGGTCATGAGGTGGGCTTGGTCATGAGGTGGGCGTGGTCATAAGGCCTGCTATGGAGGGGATCATGAGAAAGGCGTGGTAGTGAGAGGCGTGGTTAACTGATATGAGGGAGGTGTGGCCATGGAAGGGGTATGGTTAAGCGACATGAGGAAGGCGTGGTCATGAATGGGGCGTGATCAAATTGTATTAATATATCATGAAAATAATATAGAAACACATAGAAAAGTATATAAGAACATAACGGACGCCATTCACTAAACCAACACACTGAAAATCGCCTGGAAAAAGAAAATGAAATACAACGGCAAATATGCAAGGCTCTCTATGACTCTAGCTTTTAAGAGTAACAAAAATAACAGAAATATTAAATTACGAAAAAGGAATCCATGAAATGCATTACTATATTACTGAAAACTTTTAAACGTGTGAACGAAAATATGAACAAAAATATCATACGTGTCTATTGAAACAAATGATATATGAAAAAATAAGTATCAAACTGGATGATATTATGAAATAGATAAATTCTCGTGAAAATTAATAGAATAAATATCAGAATACGTGGAATTACATAAAATAATACAATACAATAAAGAATATATATACAATTAAAAAGAAAACAGATTGAATTATTTATAAACGAATTCATGGCTCTATGCAAAATAAAACACCAAAAAACGAAAATACACTAAAATACATATATATCGAAATACATACAAATACAAAAAGACAAGATAACAGGAATACAAAACCATTTCATAACATAGTATTGTACCACCAACACGTAACAGAACTGTATCCACGAATGTATCTCCACTAACTTACCTTTAACACTGAGGTGGTAATACACACCTGTAATCACAACACTGTAAACCAATTAGAACAAGGTGATCAAAAAGTCCCTATGCACCTGTAATAATCAGCATTGTAGCTCTTTATCATTATACCTACATTGTTATTAACCTTTATCTCCTCATAGTAAATATTGGAAATGGTTACAGTAAATTCTAGTAGTGGACAACATTCCCAATAGTACTGTAAGTAGAACAAGTTATATAACAATGAAGAACTAGAGTGTTCATCATTACAGGTGCACAGGAACTTTTTTTGATCACATGTGGATAAATACAGCACCGATTAATGAATACAGTGTGGGTGACTGTAATGTGGGTGACTGTAATAAAGGATTTATTTCAATACCTCCACATGCTGCTGTAACTATAAAGGTCATTAACACGAATTCCTGTAACCGATATTGTAATGAGCATATACTGTAGTTGTGTAAAGTGTAATGCAATACAGTTTGTGTAATTTTATTTGACTGAAACATTGGTGTTTTGTAGTTGTACCTGTACCTGTACCTGTCGTTCCTGAAATAGTATAGGAAATGAAATTCAATAGTATTAATGTTGATACAGAATAAGTATAATGATCTTATATTGAAACTTCAACTACAAATTTAACATTGAATATATGTACAGTTTAAAATACCCAGATCATATAACATCAATGTATATAAAAATCTGTATAGTCCCAATATCATACAACCACACTATATCTATACAAAATGTTTTCGTAACCACATCCACATAACCGTAACATGTGTGGTGTATGGGTGTATGTCATGAGCCCACAGTACACGCCACCACACTCTACTACCCGCACGTTTATAGGTAAAGTTTGAGCAGCATCCTAACGAAGTGCTGTAAAAGTGTCAATAACATGGCGGTATTATATCATAAAAACTCTATCTCTTTAATTCTGTTGTTTTTTAGGGAGTTGCTTTTTACACTTTTTTTAACTTAGTTGCGTTAGCTGGCTATATAGCTATGAATTGACTGACTGACTGACTGACCGACTGACATATCCACTGAGGGAACTTTTGTATTCCTCCACCCACTGTTGACAAATGGCTCCTCCGCCTATGACCAGTTCCTGAGTTATGTTGAAGATTCATTCGTAATTGTTTTTCTTAATGAGTTTTATATATGTTTTCTTTTATTTATAGCTTCTGTTAAGGGCTGTATACTGTAACTCTTCTAGGTTGATATACTGAGAGAGTTTATATGACTTTATGTTTGTTCTTCTTTACAAGTAGTTTGTTGGGAAATTAAAGCAGTTTGTCTATACACTCTGCAAGGTCGTTATTGTTAAACTTTCCTGAAAATTCATTACACGAGAACTTTTTTCTTCTAAATATTTTTGTTGCCTCCTGTATTTGTAAATTTTGTTTCTTGATATATTTGCTTTTATTTTCTTATACGGAGGCAGTGTGGCCGGTACTGCACACGACCGCGTTTCATTCCCCATCTGTATAAGTAGTAACTCTCAGGACAGGAGTCACGTGTTGTAGCCGTTGTACCACAGCACCCTTTTACATACCAAAGAACTCATAATTTGTTTTTTAAAGTTTGTTAAAATATTCAAACATACCACCATTATTTTCCCCCAAAATAAGTTAACTAAAAGACTACTTTAAAACAGAAGTGCTGCGGCCGAGTGATGTATACAGCATTCGCCTCCTGGTCTGGGGGTGCTATTTCGATCCCATTACACTTCCAGTCCACCCATGTGTAAATTTGTACCTAATTTTACAGATGGAGTGAAGGTGGTCAAGTGCAGTGCCGGCCACACTGATTCCCTGGGACCCACTTTCACGTTCTCTTTAAAACAAAAGATCTTAAAAACGCCTTCAATAATTCAAGTTCGAAATTTTGTTTGCTTACAGAACCCAATGTGTGTGAGAACTATAAAACCTACGATGGTATGAGAGATTCACCTTTATGCTATTCCTCAACAGCCAACACATGCAGAAGTTACATTTTATGAACAAAAACGTATTATATATCTTTACATAAGTTGGCACTGAATAAGAACAAAGACCCGTCGTGACATAATATACTCCCAGTACCATAACTCTGGCCGCTGGTGACAGAACATTATTACTGACCGAACTTATGTGAGATCTTGCTGTGATATATCCACACTCTTAGTCTGGTTAACATGCGTTGAAGTTTGTTTGGGTTTTACTGTTTCGGACGCATAAACTGATGGACGCATGGATGGACGGATGGAAACAAACATGCACGATTCGTTAGACGCACAGACGGGAGAACAGACACACGTACTATCGACTAACTGCAGTGAGACAGTTTTGCATTTTTTTTCTCACAACGACAACGATCACTTCGAAATACATGTTACTTACCTACTGGATAGTTATTCCACAAATACTGGTTTAACATTTAGGTTAGGTTAGGTTAGGTTAGGTTTTTACGATGGTTTTTGATATGTTTTGAACAACTTCTAAATAGTTGGATGACCGAAACGATAATTTTACCGTATTAGCTACACGTATGACCACACTGTAATTCTTATAATATTTTCTCATGTTATTTTGTAGTGTCAGATGAAAAATAGATAAGTTATTGGTTTGACAAAAAATCGTTTTCTTTAATAACTATTTTCTCAGCTGAACCAATTTTCTATAATAAAGAAGTAATCACTTGAAGGTTCAGTACACACCCTCACGTCATCAATCTCCCCTGTAAAAGCGTTTCAGTGCATCCAATCTCCTCAAAAGACGGAGTAAGATTCTCTAGAGTGATAATAAAGAGCATAAGACATTCCAACACGGGTGACAGACCTCTAAGGCTCGCTCAGGGGGAGTGAAATACTGTGAAAAAGAAAAATCAAGAACTGTTTGACAAAAGCTCTGGTCAACTCGAAACATTAGACCTGAAAGACGCGGTACAATTGCCCCATTCTCTGCTGGACATCGAAAAGGGAAACGGGGTGAGTTACTTAATGATTTTATAGATAACTTTTCCGTGTTTGTGAACGTGTGAGAGGTTCAAGAGGGGGTGGAGGGTGAGTAAGGAGGTGAACGAACTATAAACATGAGAGAGAAAAACATGTCCACTGGGGGGAAACGTGCCCAAATATTATCATCGGAAAATGTAAATAATTTTTCCCTTACTTACGTTCGAGACATTAATACGGAATTAATACTTGAAGATATAATTACACAGACACTACATAAATGGAATCAAACCTTACCTGTCCACTATGCTAACTGTCTATAAACACCTTACCTGTCCACCACGCTAACTCTAGAAACACTTTACCTGCCCGCTGTAGCAGTAAGTAGTAGAAATAAAACTCCGCCAACTTGTCAGCGCTTTGTAAGTTGTGTCGAACAAACCATCGAAGTTGCCATTCCACCTGAAGTAGTTGAGTGTGCAATGGACCCAAGTTTTGAGCTCTTTGCCCCCTCCCTCCTACCCCCCCCCCTGCCTTCCCTCCTTCCTCCTCTCTCTCCTCCTCCTCCTCCTTGCCAGCTTTGCAACGTGAGTCGGACAATAGATAGCGGAAGTGAGAGAGAGAGAGAGAGAGTGAGAGAGAGAGAGA
Organism: Homarus americanus; assembly: GCF_018991925.1. Classification (NCBI taxonomy): domain Eukaryota; kingdom Metazoa; phylum Arthropoda; class Malacostraca; order Decapoda; family Nephropidae; genus Homarus; species Homarus americanus. The sequence continues at coordinate 770,097 of NW_024737042.1, read as the reverse complement.
GAGAGAGCAATATGACTTAAACAGCCGAGATAACAATGATGTAACATAACAGAGCCAAAAGACCAATTGCAATAGGAATATATAATAGTGAAATTGGGCCTCAGAACTGCCACAAAAGAGCCAAATTGATCGAAATAGCTAATAGGGAATATTGTGCAACATGGGTGAGGTAATTGAAAGAGCAATTGCAAGGACTTAGGAAGGATTTTGTACAACATGTTTCCAGTGCAACAAAAATAGCTGATATGGATGTTGCTGAAGTTGACACAGGCATTCCAAGTTGCAATATTGTTAATACAAAACTGATAGTTGGATAGTTGAGAATTAGACTGTTACCGTCTTTTTAAACCGCCTGGTCTCTCTCTCTCTCTCTCTCTGTCAGTCGATATATTCATCTATCATTCAGTCAGTCTGTTTGATTCATTCTATCTATCTACCTCTGTGTCTATGTCTGTCTGTCTGTCTGTCTGTCTGTCTGTCTGTCTGTCTGTCTCACAAGAGGTAACATAAAATTTCTCGTTCAATTGCATAAGTTATTTGGGGAGGGGAAGTGATGTAAGATGAATGGGTAGGTCGACATGGGCGGCTACTGATGGTGGGCGGCTGTGGGCGGAGACTGTTGGGCGGCAGCTGAAGGTAGGTGGTGTTTGGCGGCGACTGTGGATGGGTGGCTGCGGGCGGTGATTGTGGGTGGGTGGCTGTGGGCGGCTCCTGACGGGGTAGTTTCCATGTTAAAGCTGCCGACCCACTCCCTAGGATATGTAGGACTCCTTCCTCCTCCTCCTCCTCCTCCTTCCTCACCTCTTCCTCCTCCCTCTCCTTCTCCTTCCTCTCCTACCTCCCGTCCATCTCCTTCTCTCCTCTTCCTCCTCTACCTCCTCCTCCCCTCTTCCTCCTCCCCTCTTCCTCCCTTCTTCCTCCGTTCTTCCTCTTCTCATACTCCACCCACTTCTCCTCCTTTCCTCTTCCCCGCTCCTCTTTCTCCTCCTTCTTCTCCTTTTCCCTTCCCTCTTTTACCTCCTCCTCTCCTCTCTTCTTCTTTCCTCCTTATTATTATTATTATTTCTTCTTTACTCCCTCCTCTCTTCCTCCTCCTCTTCCTCCTCCTCTCTTCCTCCTCCTCTCTTCCTCTTCCTCTCTTCCTCTTCCTCCCCCTCCTCTTCCTTCCCTTCCTCTTCCCCCTCTCTCTTCCTCCTCCATACCCATTAAAGCTGCCAGTTCACCAGCACACTGGAGGTGTCGCCTTCCTCACCATTATCTTGAGCTCAGGAGGAGAGACACATACTGTTCCTACTGTGCTAGTGTGTGGAACAGGAGGAGCAGGGGAAGGGGGAGCAGGTAGAACAGGGGGAACAGGAGGAGGAACAGGAGGAACAGGAGGCAGGAGAGGGAGCAGGCAGGGCGACAGGGGCATGGGAGGAGGAACAGGAAGGAACAGGAGCAGGGGAAGGGGGAGCAGGTAGAACAGGGGGAACAGGAGGAGGAACAGGAGGAACAGGAGGAGGAGCAGGGGGAGGGGGAGCAGGTAGAACAGGGGGAACAGGGGCAGGAGGAGGAACAGGAGGCGGAGGTAGCAGAAGGGGAAGAAGAAAAGAAGGTTGAGGAGACTAAAAGAAATGTATAATAGAGAAAAGGAGGAGAGGAAGAGGAGGAAGATAGAGGAGAATAGACTACCCTATCATGCTCCACACCCCAACACCATACTACCCTATCATGCTCCACATCCTAACACCACACTACCCTATCATGCTCCACATCCTAACACCACACTACCCTATCATGCTCCACATCCTAACACCACACTACCCTATCATGCTCCACATCCTAACACCACACTGCCCTATCATGCTCCACATCCTAACACCACACTACCCTATCATGCTCCACATCCTAACACCACACTACCCTATCATGCTCCACACCCCAACACCACACTACCCTATCATGCTCCACACCCCAACACCACACTACCCTATCATGCTCCACATCCTAACACCACACTACCCTATCATGCTCCACATCCTAACACCACACTACCACGTTCCCAGTTCTTCGAAAAGTGAATTTGACAGATGAACTAACTCGATGATAATACGGAACTGTAAAATATTATAATTGAATAAATGACACGCCATTGTATTACAGTGGAAGATATTACAAAGAATTACATATATTGAAGTCCAGGGAAATCATACGTGTTTCTTATAGATGTGATGGAAATTTTTGAAGATGTTGGTATAGAAAAAAAATGTTGATGGATAGAACTTAAATTACTAAAAAAAAATAAAACAGGAATTTGTGAAAAGGAAATACGTCGTTAAATTATAGACATATGTGATGAATAAGTATTAGCCTTCAGAATTTTATCGGAAGAAAATTATGGACAAATAATATATCTTTGAAATGATAAATATGTATGTAAGAATATTACTTTGGGTTACATTGAGAAAAAAATTGAATAAGCTTACTGTATTTATATCTTTGTTCTCCTTATATCATCATCATCACCATCATCATCACCATCATCATCATCATCATCATCATCACCACCACCATCATCATCATCATCATCATCACCACCATCACCACCATCATCATCATCATCATCATCACCATCACCATCATCATCATCACCACCACCATCATCACCATCATCATCATCATCATCATCACCTTCATCATCATCACCATCATCACCATCATCATCACCATCTCCACCACCATCATCACCCTCATCATCACCACCATCATCACCATCATCATCACCACATCACCATCATCACCACCATCATCATCACCACCATCATCATCATCACCACCATCATCATCCTCCGCCATCATCACCATCATCATCATCACCATCATCCATCACCATCATCACCACCATCATCACCCTCACACATCATCATCATCACCACCATCATCATCATCACCATCATCACCCTCATCATCATCACCACCATCATCATCATCACCACCATCATCATCATCACCATCATCGTCATCATCATCACCATCATCATCACCATCATCACCTGTCATCACCCTCATCATCATCATCACCACCATCATCACCATCATCACCACCATCATCACCATCATCATCATCATCATCATCATCATCGCCATCATCACCACCATCATCATCATCACCATCATCATCATCATCATCACCATCATCATCATCACCATCATCACCCTCATCATCATCACCATCATCACCCTCATCATCATCACCATCATCACCACCATCATCACCATTATCATCATCCACTCAATCGGTATTTTTCTGGGTGTTTTCTTATCTCGTGAAGTCTCATGTGTGCATAATCAATTGCGTAAACTACCTCCATGAACTGACTGACTAACTGACTGACTGACTGACTGACTGACTGACTGACTGACTGACTAAGAGACTTTATTTTAACCCCTTCCTTACTGGGACGCCTCCTTTATCAATGTTATTTTATTCAGCAGAGAGAGACCCCCGCACACAAGGGGTTATATTAAAATTATTTCAGAGATTGGTAAACTATTTTTGGTCCTGCACACACACACACACACACACACACACACACACACACACACACACACACACACACACACAAGTACTAGTAGTAAATAGCCATTCCATAGTTTTAATTTAGAAATAATTAAATATTTACATGAAATAGGATTCAATTTGAAGTCATTAGAGAAAAATAGTGTTTTTTAGGGGTGGTTGTTGTTATTGCTTTTATAATGACTATTGTATTTATTGTTTGGTTATATTGTGTTTTATTTATTTACGTTATTTACCTTCTAATTTATCAATTGTATTATTTATTGTTAACTCATCATTCTTTCATTATATTATTTCTTTGATCAATCGAATTCGTTATTACATTATCATCTTAGTCATCTCCCTCTCTCTCTCTCTCTCTCTCTCTCTCTCTCTCTCTCTCTCTCTCTCTCTCTCTCTCTCTCTCTCTCTCTCTCTCTCTCTCTCTATCTCTCTCTGTCTCTCTCTCTCTCTCTAATTATCCATCTACTGTGCCTTTATTACTTATTTTCCTTTATTCCTTCTGTCATCATTATCACTTTTCCTTCTACTTCCACCCCTTTCGCTGATTTCTGTCCGTGTTGTCTCCCCCTCCGTTTTCTTATTATCACTCTTCTTTCTCTTTCTCTTCGCATTTAACTACTTTTTTCTTGTTCTTTCATTCTTTCATTTTTATACTCTCTCTCTCTTTCTCTCACCCTATCTCTGTCCCCTCTTTGGTCTGTGTATTTTTTCTACACTCTCTCTTTTTCTCTTTCTTCCCCTCTAACAATATATACTTTCTCTCCCCTTCCTCACTCATTCCTTTTTTATTTTTCTTATTATTATCGCGTATCTTCTTCCTTCCTATTCTTATTCATCTATAGGTTTTATTTTTTTCTTTCTTTCTCACATCATTTGCTTTCATTTCTCTTTTCATTCGTATATTGTGTTCTTTCTATTCTTAATGCTTTTAATTCTTCCTTCTTTTGTCATTTTCCTCCTTATTCTTCAATAAATACCTTTTTTCTCACTTTTTTGCTCTTATTCTTCTTTCGTTTCTCTTATTCTCGTTTATCTCTGGTTTACACTTTTCGTCCATTAGCCTTCCTATTATTTTCTTATTTCTCCACCTTCCTCATTTGTTCTTCCATCCTCCTTATTGCTCTTGTCCATCTTTGGCCCACACATTTATTTTCATCCATTATCCACCTTATTCTTCTCTTATTTTTCTATTCTTTTCGTTCCCTTCCTTCTATTTTCTCTTTTTATTTGGTTTTATTCGTCCATCTTTCTCATTCTCATTTATCTTTTTTCCCTATTTCTCTTCTTCTCACAACGCTTCACACCTGTTGTCAAAGTTACACTAAATTAATTAACCTTTCCCAAACTCACCTGTTCAAAAATATAAAATTCTTAACTTTCTCAACATTTTAAAAATAAAGAAGAATTTAATGTGATTGCTTTAGTAAATTTGTCACACCTACTTCCCTGTTATTTGTTTAACTTGTATGGCAAGAGTTACAGAATATTGTACAGATGCTTCATGTTGTCAGTAATCTATGAATAGAATCAAAATTGGGTCGATAAATTTGAATCTAATTTTCATATTTTCTTCTGCTGACGCTTTACTTTAGAGAGACCCCCACAACACACTTGAGATATGATCCCGTAAGGAGGGAGATAAATTTACATTTCCTACAAACTACCTTTTCCAAGCAGTTAAGAAACATACTTTTTGAACACATCAAAAGTGAATTTAAAAATATATATATTTTTTTCGTAACTTTACATTGATTATGCTAATTAGATGGATCTAAAGACGAGTTCCTATCAGCTAAGTCTCATTTGCCTCAATTTTTTTTTCGATGTTTCCAGCAGCGAGAAGAGTCTATGATGCCTTAAACTTCAGTTATCTAAGCTGGGGATTTTTTCTCCACATAACTATTCAAACTTTTCCCGATTCAAGAACTTTACTCATAATAAAGGTTTGTTTTTAACTTCGTCTCCAGTGAGTCAACAAATATTTATCGAAGAATTACGGTGAACACCACTTTGTATAGCTCCTAACCCTTTGATACACTGCCGTTCACAGCCGGGCTGGGACTGCCACAGGGTGAATCAGCTACCCCTTAGGACAGCAGGTGAGAGGTGTACCCACTCGGCCGCTGCACGAATAAAAAGTTAAGCAAAATGTAAGACGTATAGATACAAATGATAATACAAAACTGTAGACCGACCCGCATGACCATACCCTACGCCACCCGCACCTCCCTACCAAATAAATTTCAGTTTTGTCTTCAAAACTGTGGAAAAACATAAGGGAACATACAGTCAGACACACACACACACACAGACACACACACACACACATACACACACACACACACACACACACACACACACACACACACACACACACACACATACACACACACACACACACTCTATACACACAAACTATACAGTATTTCAGTATTATCCTGCCTTCGGAGACCTGTACTATGCTCGAGGTCCTAACATCTCAGAAATAACTGAAACCATAGAACTAATATTCCATAAATATTTAAATCACCATAACTAATGTTTCAGAAGTACCTCGACTCATTCACTTAATAAATGTGCCAGAAATATTAGTTTCACTCCGCCAATATTTCAGTAATAATTGAACCACTTCAACTAACTCTTCAGAAATATCCTCCTGACTCCTGGCTATAATGCCCGTTGTATATGAGCCACAGGAAGCAATATCTCAGTAGGGTAGAGTATCACCCCAGGCGTCAGGTTGAGTCCTCCTCACTGCTGCATCTGTCACCCAGGAAATCCCTTGTTCCGTAGCGTCTGGCCTTGGATTCAACTACGATTCTCTGTATCCGTTTTGTTTGCTTGTTGTTGGTGCTAAGATGTTCTATTATTATTATTATTATTATTATTATTATTATTATTATTATTATTATTATTATTATTATTTAGACTATCGCACATCTGGTGTCGTAAAAGTCGAATGATAAGCCACCATAAGGTGATTTATTTAGTTGTGGCGTCTTGGAGTAATTATGACGCCATCTTGTATAACTTTTGCATTCATTTAGTCATATCTTATCAGTTAAGAGTAAATTCAAACTGAGGAACAAATAAGAATCTAGACTAAAGGTTCCTTAAGGTCTAATTAAGAAGGGATCTTAGAGTAATTTCTTAACGATTTTGTGGGTTATTTTTGTTCTTGTTGTTTTGCCGTTAGTTAGATCTGTCGGTTTACAAACTCAACTTACAAGGAAACTTCAATTTATGAATCTTCGAACAATTTAGTTGAGAGAATCTTCAAAAACATTCTATTTATGAATCTTCTGAAATTTCAACTAACTTTCTGAATCTATCAACTTACGAATCTTCGGAAAATTCAATTTATGAATCTTTAATAATCCTGGTCCATTTTTTGGCCCAAACCTGACGAATTCGATGGAAACTCATCAGTCGACTCAGTTAATTAGCGAAATAAATGCAAAACTACAAGAACAAAAAGGAGACGGATTATTTTTTGTTTTTTTGCTTCACTTTTCTCGAAACGTTCTGGGATTATGAAGCTTCCCTGAGGACCTTTATGGTAATTAGAAAAGGTTGATTTTGTCCTTATCTCTCTCTCTCTCTCTCTCTCTCTCTCTCTCTCTCTCTCTCTCTCTCTCTCTCTCATGCGTTCTCTATCTTTTCCTCTCTCTCACTCTTCTAGTCTTCTACATCGCCATTCCCCTATTCCCTCTCTACCTTTTCTTTTCCTCTCATTCGCTCTCCCTCGTTTCCTTTCCATACCCTCTTTCCCTTTCCTTTCTCTTCCTTTCACATCTATCTCTCTCCTCTCTTATACTTCTCTTTCCACCCTGTCTCTTATCTCTTCACTATGTTTTTTCTTTCCTTTCCCTTCTTTCTCATTCTTGTCCTCTCCTCCCATGTTCCTTATATTTATCTCCTATTTCTCCCCCACCTTCTTTTCCCTTCCTGTCTTCCTCCCTCTCTCTTCCTTTTCGACTCCATTGGCCATTTTTGGGTAAACAGACGCTGAGGCAGTTGTCAGGCTTGGGAGGCTGGTCAACACAGGGAAGAATAAGATCAAATGTCTAACTAAAATATATAATTGTATATACCACAATAGAGATCTACCCAGCTTCAAATAAATAAAATAATAACTAATTTATTAACCCACACGTGTAACGATAAAAATCAAACATACAGTAATTGTGAAAGATGGATCCCCCTACAGCACAATATATACTACAAGGGACTCGATATGACCAGCACTGCACTAGACCCGCCATCACTTCCCCAAACGATCGGTTACACCACCATACGCTTCTCTCGCCCTCAAGCGACTGTGTGGGAGAGGGAGGGTAAACTATGAACCAAAACTATCATGGACTACAACAACAAGTGAGATATTAGACTCTAGATACTGTATGAACCAAAACTATCATGGACTACAACAACAAGTGAGATATTAGACTCTAGATACTCGTAGAATAAGGTAGATGAGATACATAGGTTATATAATTAGGGATGAAGGGGAAGTAGTAGAAATAGGAGAAAGCAGAGACACCCCCAATGACGCGTAGAGTGGAGGGCCATGGTCGCCAACCCTCAGACAGGAACATGGTATCTTCACTGTGTGTGTGTGTGTGTGTGTGTGTGTGTATTAGTTACATCCATGTGTGTTTATTCGTGCACGTATTTCCATGTGCTTACAACTGGATGTATTTGGATATCCATGCCGATATGAGTGCATGTATACAGTCCACCCAAAAAAGTCCTGTCGCGAACTATGAACCCCGAGATTCAGACTCTTGAATCCGAAGCATTTATGGACAGAATAATGTATCAGTGTTTTTGGGTGACTGTACGTCCGTGTATTCATTAGTATACATATATCTATGTATACATGGGGAAGAGAGACAAAGAGACAAGTTTATGGAGTGAGTGAGTGAGTGAGAAACAGACACACTGACAGGTTGATAAAGAGAGAGAGAGAGAGAGAGAGAGAGCAATGACAGATGGTAATGCAGTGAACGCACTCAGAGAAGGTGAGCAAGAAATTAGGAGAAAATGGAAGGAAGTATTCATATGATTTACTGAGACCCGAAAGAGGGGGAGAGAGAAAATCCGAGAGGAAATGTGCGTACAGTGAGTAGAAGAAGACATTAATGAAGAAGATAAAGATGGTAAGAGAGAGAGAGAGAGAGGCGAAGAGATAGGAAAAAACAGAGGAAATATACACAGAAAAAAGGAGGATAGTTACGAATGAGGGAGAGAGAGAGGGAGAGATAGATAGACAGGTAAAGAAAGACATAGAAAAGGTAGAAAATAAAAGAAAGTGAAAGAGAGAGGAAAAATAAGATAAAGGGAATGGAGATGTGAAAGGAAAAGGCATTTGTGACGAAAGCTGATGAGATTCGAACAGGGAAATTGAGTGAAAGGTCGAAAACGTTCCGAAAATCCGTTAGTGGAAGATGAGTTATGGTAATAGCTTTTTCCTGATGTCTTAAACCAATTACAGAATCCCTGAACCCTGAATCTCCGAACCCCAAATCACCAAAACTCTCAACTCTGAACCCCCCGGAACCCGAATCTCCGGATCCCCCAAAACCACAAGTCTGAATCCCAAACCCTAAAACCCGAAGCCTGAACTACCGAACCCGAGTCCCCGAACCCCAAACCTCATCAGGTGATAACGGGATCATATTTTTGAAATAACGACACCTAATTCAGACGTTGTGATATTCATCTTATTTATGTCTTATAAATTTCCTCATAATTTTTTTTTGTAAATTTCACTTGGGATTTTTAGGAGAATTTTATTTCACAGGTGAGTTATAAGTCTTAATTAATGTAAATATATAAATTGTTATAAAACTTAGGTGTAAATAAGTAGGAACATGACTGCGTTATTTCCTCGATGGGTTCGAGAGTTCTGGGATTCAAAGATTTGGGGTTCAGGGTTTGGAGGTTCAGGTGTTTAGGGTTCGAAATTATGAGGTTCTAGGGTACAAAGATTTGGATTTCTACTGTTCAGGGGTTCGAATGTTTGAAATTCAAAGGCTCCAGGGGTCCGTAATCCGAGGGTACAGAATTCAGTGTTCTGGAATTCGAAATTTATTGATATTCGAGGGTTCTGGGATTCAAGACTTCAGGGATTTAAGGGTTCGTGGTGTTGAAGGTTTGGTATTGGATTTCAGACGCGACCTTCCCGGGCCCCTCGGTGTAAGAGGTGGAAACAGTCGCTCCGCTGAGAATGGCTGCTGAGTGCTGTCCTACATTACGTCTTGATGTACGACACGACGCGACGCAAACACACACATTACTATTTTTTTTTTCGTATCTTCCGCCTGGCCCGAGTACGTTCACCCAAAAACAGGGATATAGGAAGAGGTACCGTACTTCCATCTGTCTGTCTGTTTATGCGTTTATCTGTCCATCTGTCTGTATGTCTTAGAGGTACAGCAGAGGGAAGGGGAGGTGGAGCATGGGGGAGGGGTGTACTGTGGGAGTAGCGAGGACAAAAGGAAGAAGGGGGAGGGGAAGGAGGAAGGGGAAGGGGAGGGGGTTGTTGGTGGAGGTCAGGGTGAAAAATGAGATGGCTTGGGGGGGTGACTCAGGATTCCTGATTTGGTGTACAAGATGTGTCCCCTGGGAAAGTGTACGACCTCTTGCTCAAATGTACGACCTCTTGTTGAAGTTTACGACATATTGGAGAAAGGTACGACCTATTCTGAAAGTGTACGAGCTCCTGCTGAAGTGTATGACCTCTTGCTAGAGTGTACGACACCTTGTTGAAGTGTACGACCTCTTGTCTGAAATGTACTACGTGTTGTTGATATATTATGCGATATCTTCCTGAGGTGTACGACCTTGAGCTGAAGCGTACGACCTTTTACTAGAGCTTAGTATCATTTTGCTCCAAGAGTACGAGAAATTATTTTAGTCTCCCACCTCTTGCTAAAATGTATCACCTGTTAATTGTTGAAGTGTTCGACCTCTTGGTGAAGTGTTCGACCTCTTACTGAAGTGTACGACCTCTTGTTGAAGTGTACGACCCTTTGCATGTAATAATTCATTTCATGGTTTCACTGAATTATAGAGAAAGAGATGAATAAATGAGTCAAGAGTAGGTGAATTTGAAAGTTAGTAGAAAACAGAGAGAGAGGCATTGAGTATTATTAGAGAGCAAGGAGAAAGTCATAGAAATCTTAGGAAGTAATTTAGAAAGTAAGAATATGTGGGAAAACTGAGACTAATTATGGAAGTAAAAACAAAAGGGAGAAAAAATTGACAAAAAAATTTTGACCGGTAATACGTTAATCAGTCAGTCAGTCAGTCATTCAGTCAGTCAATCAGCCAATCAGTAAATCAGTCAGCCAGTCAGTCAATCAGCATTACACTGGCCAACTCAGGTAAAAAAAATACACCACAGGGTTTTATTACTAATTTATTAAGTTAACTACGTATAAAACAATATTAATGGAACTCTCCCATTCTCTTAGATTATATAATACAGTAAGGTAATTATTATGATCTTATTTTTATTCATTTATTCTCGATAAATGAGTGAGTAAAAAAAAACATGATTATTTTCCTGTAGCGATGCATTTTGTTTTAGTAAATTATAAAGGTAAGGACAAATTTATATATATATTACAGTAGTTCAGGTAGACAATGATTTTTTCGCCTCTCTCTCTCTCTCTCTCTCTCTCTCTCTCTCTCTCTCTCTCTCTCCTCTCCTCTCTCTCTCTCTCTCTCTCTCTCTCTCCTAAGCTGAAATAAATTGTGTACAGGGCGTCTAATGAGCCCCTCGGAACATATGTATCGGTGCTCGTATAATTACCTGTATGGGGAGGAGAGGGTTAATGAGGGAGGAGGAAGGGTAAAATGGTGGAGGAAGAAAAAAAAGAATGAAAGGGAAGGGGTGGTGGAGGAGGAAGAATGGAAGAGGGTAGGGAATGAGGGAGGAGAATGGAAGAGAGAAGGAAAGGGAAGAGTAGAGGGAGGAGGAGAAGGTAAGGTGGGTTGTAGAGTAATGACAAAGAAGAGAGAGGTGAAAAGAGAATGGAAGGGGGAAGCATGGAAGAGGGTGGGAAATGTAGAGAGGAGATAAAATGAAAGGGCATAAGAAAGGGAGGGAAGGTAAGAAATGGAATAATATGGAAGAGAAGGAGATATGAGGAGATATAAAAGTAAGAGAGGGGAAGAGGAGAAAAAAGAGGATGAAGTGAGGAATGGAATAAGATGTTCTAGACGAGAAGAATGCAAAGGTGAAAGATGGAAGGAGAAGGGAAGGCAGTGATGAGAAAGAGGAGGGAAGGAAAATGGGAAATAAATACAAAAAAAGAAGGAAAGAACGGGAAGAGAAAGATAAGTTAAGAGTAGTAATGAGAAATAAGTGAAACAGAAATCTATAGAGTAAAGTGACACCAAATCTCATTAGTCAGATGATGTAAACAGGAGGCTTGTGGGTTCATCTCTCTCTCTCTCTCTCTCTCTCTCTCTCTCTCTCTCTCTCTCTCTCTCTCTCTCTCTCTCTCTCTCTCTCTCTCTCTCTCTCTCTCTCTCTCTCTCTCTCTCTAGTTCCACCCAAGACCGGGATATTTTCGTGAATGACTCAGATTCTGTTGAATTCTTAAATATTTGTAAGTTAATTTCTCTCTTAACTTGAGCTTACGAGAATTAATCCAATCGTCTCACCTAGGATAGATTCTCAATGATACGTATAGTTCAAATATGAGGCACCTAATTTAAGATGTATTTACGTATCTTATTAACCTACTTCAAAATGGATTCTCATATGTTCGTACGTGTTATTTTTCCCTTAACTGGAGACTAATGTTAACTAAATTTAAGATCTATTTTCAGATTTTTGTGAGTTAGATTTAATGGAAGAATATATCTAACCTAATTACCAAATATCTCACGACACATACCTGAGAAAATGGCGGTAGAATTACACTTAGACTGTATTCTATTTGTTAATTGTTTCCTTTAAGTTTCTACAGATAAGAATGATAATTTTACGAGTGTTTGAGGATCTTGGACAAACCTTGGGACTGTTACATTACTCTTCTTTTTTTTTAAGCATCTTAAACAAAAGTCAAATTTAAGACTTTTGTTCGTGTGTTTGTGAGGTACCTGATCTCCCTTCCTCTTCTGCTTCCTCCTCTTCTTATTCCTCTTCCCTCTTTTCCTCCTCTCTCTCTTATTCCTCCTCCTCCGCGCCACAACACAGTCCAGGAGGCTGTAACTCTGACTGGCTTTAGACAGAAAATGCTCATTAGTGAACTCGTGTGAGATGTTGGTGTAGTGTCGTGACCTCAGACTAAGACTGCTTAAAATGTGTTCCTCTTTGTTTACCCCGTTATTATCACCAACTCCTACACGCACAGATGAGTGGATACAAGGACACGAACGTAATGATGGCTGAATGCACGGACACGAACTGATTGATCCACGGACGCATAAACCCATGGACGTGTTGATTCACAAACGTATGGATTAGTTGATTCATGGACAACGGACACATAAATTGATGGATGAACTGGTAAAGGAATTCACGGACGGATGAATGGACAAACACATGAACTGATATGACTTCTCAAGCACATGAATGCAAGGACGAATGGCTCCACGAAAGCACGGACGTGAAACAACTACAAGACACACACACACACACACACACACACACACACACACACACACACACACACACACACACACACACAGAAGACGTTGTTCCCTCTGAGTCATCACCACTCTTATCTCTCTCACTCTACACTCTTGTCTCTTCCCATTATTGTGACCTTTGACCTGTCGTAATGAGGTCACAGAGGTTGTTTTGATTTTCCTAGATACTGTATCCATTACTGTGTCATGATCACATACACAAACACATCCTGTTCAAACCTATCTTCCTACCTACCTACCGACCTACCTACCTACCTACCTACCTGCACCCTTTTTTTTTTTTTTTTTTTCGCCTGCCTGCCTACCTACCTACCTACCTGCCTGCCTACCTACCTACCTACCTACCTACCTACCTACCTACCTACCTACCTACCTACCACAATTATCACGCGGTGTAATAAATTTTACATAAACACTTTTCCACTTGTCCTCTCATACACCTGCAGGGATTATGAGAGTGCCCACAGTATCACTCAGTCCTTAACACCTTGACACCCCTTCGTGAATCCAATGTGAGCCTAAGTGACTCTGGTCAGGGCTGGTTGAGTCAATATTTGTCCCTGGCTTAAAGTCGTGTTATCCTGCTGACTCATCGACTCACTGACTCCTTCCCTCCCTCCCTCTCTCCTTCCCGTCCTCTCTCCTTCCCTCCCTCTGTCTCCCTCCTTACTCCTTCCCTCTTTCCTTTCTTTCCTCCTTCCCTCCTTCCTTTCCTCCTCCCCTACCTCCCTGCCTCCTCCTCCCCTACCTCCCTCCCCACCCCTCCTCCCTCTCTCTCCCCCCCCCTCCTCCCTCTCTCCTTCCCGTCCTCTCTCCTTCCCTCCCTCTGTCTCTCCCTCCTCCCTCCTTCCCTCTTTCCTTCTTTCCTCCTCCTCCCTCCCTCCCTCCCTCCTCCCTCCTCCTCCCTCCCTCCCTCCCTCCCTCTCCTTCCCTCCCACCTTGTCACCCTCCATCCTTCCCTCAGTTTTGTGTGAAGCGTTGGTATGTCCTGTAAGAATCTGTCTATTAGATCTGCCAGGGTGTGACCGTAAACACTGAGTAAGAAAAAGCATTAATGAGTGAGCCTTTCAAATCATACGTCATAAACACTTGCCATTTAGAAATCTGCCTTTGTGTGTGTCGGATAGTTAAGAGGTTCTCACTAATAGGTCTTTTAAATGTTCTTCTCTTGACGGTCACTTGGGAAATGGCTTTGTAAACACTAGATATGTAATGGTACTGACGGATGGGCTATTTTAAAGTTACTGGATAAATTTTTTTTAAGCGTTTATATTTTTGAGTAATGAAGTGGTTAAGGTATTGTACTGAAGGGATTAAATAACTGAAATGAAGGGGTAAGTTATTTTAGTCTAGGGTTATTGTATTCAAAGGATTAACTCATTGTACTTATGGGATTAAGTCATCATACCCAAGGAATAAAGTCAATGTACTCAATGGATTAAGTCATCGTATTCAAGGGGGTTTGTTATAGTACTCAAAGGGTAAATATCGTACTTAAAGGGTTGCCATCATACTCAAGGATTTTAAACCTCCGATATTTAAAGTGCCTTGAGAAACGTACCTTAAATTGTCACTTAATAGGCCGTCAATTTTAGAGATATACAGTCAACAAAAAATTCTTCCTCCACTTTCCATACTTGAACCGCAGGATGAGATGTTGACATAACCCGAGCCTGCTGAAGTGATGGTATTGCTCTCCCTACCCTAACGTCCTTATGGTAGAGATACAAGCCGTCTCATGGAGTGATTTGTTTTGAAAATATTTCCCACAGAATATTACTTCTGTTTGTACCCCGGGATTATGTTTACTCGTAACTTAGGCGATAAGGCTTTGAAATATTATATCATCAAACTGTGGTCGTAAAGTACCACATATTCAACATGGTAGCCCTCAGTCTCACACAAGCCTTTCCTATTCGTCTATTAATCAAATACTACTGAGCAATCGACCGTTGATTTTTATCGCATATAGAAGGCTAATATAATAGAGTAATAATATACATTATACTATATCTGAACCGCTTTGGAAGGATATTAAATGCCTTGAGTCAGGGAATTGGCAACCGAACCTATGCTATTGCCGTGGTGGCTGAGTTATTTGCTCGTTTCAGTTATAAATGGCCAGGGCACAATAATTGTTTTTGTGGGGGGGTGGGGGTGTTTGTGGGGGTGGGGGGTGTTTGTGGGGGTGGGGGTGTTTGTGGGGGGTCAGGGGTGTTTGTGGGGCTGTGTGGGAGTGTTTCTTAGTGTGTGGGGGGGGGTGGGTTTTGTGGTGTGGGGTGAATGTGGAGGGGGAGTGTTGCTCAAGGTACAACTCACCCTCGAAATTATTATTCTCATCTGAACCCACAATGCAACTGTATCCCGCTCAACCAAGAAGAGGAAGAAGAATGAAGAAGAATGAAGAAGAATGAAGAAGAATACCTTGCCTTCATGATCAGCCTACACCTCACAGCAACATAATTACAAGGAAACAAATAATTACACTTTATATTTTACTCACAAGGTTGAGACCAATGGTAATTTTCCTTGTAATTTCCTCAGGCAAAATGTTGGCGAAAAGAAGAAGTTCCATTAGTTGATTAGTCGTGTAGGAAAGTCTCCATTGTGGGGGGAGGGGAGGAGAGGGGAGGTTACTTTGCGGATGTGATTAAGGAAGAAATTAGGGTGAACACAGTGGTTGGTGTTTCCGGTGTGTGGGCAGCTAGTTATGCGTACACGATGGTTGATGACCACTCCTGTATTGCTTTACCGAGTGATTTTTCTACTACTACTACTACTACTATTACTACTACTACTACTACTACTGCTAATAATATAAGAGGACCTCACAATGGCTACCTGTACTGATCAGAGAAGTAGGTTGTTTACTGTAACGAGATATAATTTGACTTTATATATCAATATGTAATTTACAGTTTAATTTACTCTCCAGATAAGGAAGGGGAATGATTAATATTTGTTATTGTCAAAGGGAAGGTTTTTAATAAGCTTATGAAAGACGTTGTAATATTTAGCTTAGGTTATCTGGCCCACTGCTCGAGTTTCTAATATATTGACTTTAACTTTTGTAAATGTTAGTTTTCGTTGTCTTTATCTAAATTGTTTTTCATGAGATGCATAAACACAAAATCCATTTCCCGTATTTTATAGCAACAATCCGGTTAAGCGTCATCATCACCACCATCATCACCACCACTACTTTTTGCCTCCAGCCTCCCCAATAGCCACACCTTCGCCACCATTTTATTACCTTAATATTAAGTAACCTAATACATAAGTAGCTATCCTAGCTGTGTTGAATTAGTTGATCCGCAGGTCTATGCGGCATTCAGTGACAGTAGCCTCATAGTCAATATCTGCAGCTGTTGTCGGCTTTGGGGCAGAAGCTCTCGTTCCCCTGAGGCAGAGCAAAGCCGACCGAAGGAGAGAGAAAGACAGTCGGCATCTCATCCAGACTGTAACATAACTTCTGGGCTGCTGCTTCTGTTCAGAGATCACCTCCGCGAGTCTGGCGTAGAAACATCTTGCACTTGGTCCCATCCCACCAGAGGTTGTGAACACCAGAGGAGTGAAGCTGCCTTGATCAACGTTCTGAATTCTCTCCCCGTATGCCCTTCGAGGCGCCCACCTCCTGTGCTGTAGCTACTTTTTTTCAAATTCTCTGGTACCTGCAGCAACAGTTGCTACAGGTTATCACTTTGACCGTGCTGTCGTTCTGTCATAATGGACCTACGAATCTTGTTTACTTCACTGGTATCCACCTCCCGTGTAACGTTCTGGGCTATTATGTGGTCCGTGGGGGCTGCCGTGAGCTTAACTGAATTTTGATGTTCGGTGGCAGCAATCTCCTCTGGATTGGTTAGTCCCATCCCTCCCAGTCTTGATGGAAGTGCAAGGAGTGATCTTTCTGCTGGGGTTAAGATGGGGTGTTTCACTAATTTTGGAATGAAATTGACACTGATAGCTTCTTCCAGAGGGTGGAGGAGGGGTCCGATATCAGGGCTAGTACGCATCAGGTAGTTTCAGCGATGCTTGACTACTACTACTACTAAGGTTACTACTAAGGTTACTACTAGTATGAGAATTACTGCTGTTGCTTCTCTAACCTAACCCCCCCCCCCCTCAACCAAAACCGTGATTTTAGTATTGTATTCTAGGTTCAGCTCCGAATTTAGCTCCTCACAGAAATACACAGTGATATATCCGAACGAGACTCGGTTGCTTTTATAACAAGTGAACGATGTACAAATCCTCAGGAAATCCCCCCGACTGAGGCAGAGTTCAGCTTCAACCTTATTAATTAAGCTGAGGGGCTATATAGCTCCTGCGTGTGGTGGTGTAGTGCTGCAGTTTTTGATACAGTGATAATTTGACACTATCATTTACTGGTTTTTGGGTATATTCCCAGCTAATGATATATTGATCGTGTCAGGATTATTGAAAAGTGAAAGTGGATCCCGTAGGTGAGTCTGGTTGTTAGGGACAGTGTGATTAAAGGAAACTGTGTACTGAGAGCAACTGGGGCTGAACACCTGATTCGATTGGGCGATCCTCGAAATCGAACCAAAGTACCTTAAGACAATACTAGTGTCGTATCCACTCATCCACAGACTGTAACGTGTGACCAGAAGTGTTTGTACATTACGTTACCAGGTTTTACGGTACAAAGACGTACTGTATATATGTGTTACTGTCGCTATGCTCTAGTTACAGTGTACAGTGTGAGGGCGAGGGAAGGCGGCTAGGCAGTATGACAGAGAATGTAACTTGGGTTTGTTTATTTGACTTGTGGGAATTTTTTACTAAGTGTTTGAGGAGTGTAGTTTATCCTGGGGCAAGTGCAAGTGACACTCTCTCTCTCACCTTACACACCTCACCTTGACAACACCACCTCACCTTGACAACACCACCTCACCTTACACACCTCACCTTGACAACACCACCTCACCTTGACAACACCAACACCACCTCACCTTACACACCTCACCTTGACAACACCACCTCACCTTGACAACACCACCTGACAACACCACACCTTGATCACCTTACACACCTCACCTTGACAACACCACCTCACCTTGACAACACCACCTCACCTTACACACCTCACCTTGACAACACCACCTCACCTTGACAACACTCTCCCATATGTTTGTTGGTGT
This sequence comes from Homarus americanus, assembly GCF_018991925.1. Lineage (NCBI taxonomy): Eukaryota > Metazoa > Arthropoda > Malacostraca > Decapoda > Nephropidae > Homarus > Homarus americanus. The sequence goes on along the minus strand of NW_024737042.1, from coordinate 751,695 downwards.
TTTTTTTTAGCAACTTTTTTCTTAGGGATAAATAGCCGCTGTAACCTTAAATATAGTAGATACATTAACCTAATAGGGGTAATTTTAAGTATTTAGTGATGTAGCTACGTAGAACAACTGTAGCCGAGAGATTACGGTAATAATTATATTTCAACAAAGACGTAATGAATTTGTGTTGTCTTAGCATTATCAAACTATACTGAAGACTGATTATATTAAATTACCATAAATTAACTTAGTTTAGGTTAAATTATTTTGGTTTATATTTACTAAGTTAAGGTATTGTACAGTTAGTTAGGTTAAGTTAGATTAGGCTAAGTTATCTTTGTTTAATACGTTTATATTGGTTTGGTTAGGTTAGGTTACGTTTAGTTAGGTTTGGTTAGGTTTGGTTAGGTTAGGTTACGTTTAGTTAGGTTTGGTTAGGTTAGGTTACGTTTAGTTAGGTTTGGTTAGGTTTGGTTACGTTTAGTTAGGTTTGGTTAGGTTACGTTACGTTTAGTTAGGTTTGGTTAGGTTAGGTTACGTTTAGTTAGGTTTGGTTAGGTTAGGTTACGTTTAGTTAGGTTTGGTTAGGTTAGGTTACGTTTAGTTAGAATAGATTAGGTTAATTTACATTCTGTATTTGTATTGTTAGATTAAATTAGGTTACTCATGTTAGGTTAGGTTAGGTTATTATTCGTTTATATTTTGTTTATAAATTTATGTTAATGGGTCAAAGGTCACAATCTCTCCGTCTGTCTACTCATCTCTCCGTCTGTCTATCTCTCGGTCCGTCTGTCTCTTGGTTCGTCTGTCTCTTGGTCCGTCTGTCTACTCATCTCTCCGTCCGTCTATCTCTCGGTCTGTCTGTCTCTTGGTTCGTCTGTCTCTTGGTCCGTCTGTCTACTCATCTCTCCGTCCGTCTATCTCTCGGTCCGTCTGTCTCTTGGTTCGTCTGTCTCTTGGTCCGTCTGTCTCTCGGTCCGTCTGTCTCTCGGTCCGTCTGTCTCTCGATCCGTTCATAGCCGTACCATAGCCAAACTTTACCCATAAGTTCCTAATGCACACTTGATGAACCCCCAAGATGCTGGTCATGGTCTAGTGTGGCAGCCGTAGTCTTCCTCCAGGCTCTCACCTCTCATCTTGACCTACTGACCTCCAACTCTGACCTTGACCTTTTGACCTCTGACCTTTTTGATCCACTTACCATATTAGAAGGAAAATATAAAATGCGTAATTGATTTAAGGAAGTTAATAATCATCTATTGACTCACAGAATACGATATATATATATAAAGATAGATTAATATACAGGATATTATAGTGAATTATAGCTGATATACAGGATCTTATAGTGAATTATAGCTGATATACAGGATCTTATAGTGAATTATAGCTGATATACAGGATCTTATAGTGAATTATAGCTGATATACAGGATCTTATAGTGAATTATAGCTGATATACAGGATCTTATAGTGAATTATAGCTGATATACAGGATCTTATAGTGAATTATAGCTGATATACAGGATCTTATAGTGAATTATAGCTGATATACAGGATCTTATAGTGAATTATAGCTGATATACAGGATCTTATAGTGAATTATAGCTGATATACAGGATCTTATAGTGAATTATAGCTGATATACAGGATCTTATAGTGAATTATAGCTGATATACAGGATCTTATAGTGAATTATAGTATTAGTTGGTATATTCAGTGGTATTTAACGTATGTAGTTGTATTAAAGTATGAAATAAATGTGTATAATTTTGTTTTTCTCTTCAAATTGGATATAATGTTATTGTTACGTGTGTGTGTGTGTGTGTGTGTGTGTGTGTGTGTGTGTGTGTGTGTGTGTGTGTGTGTGTGTGTGTGTGTTTGCGAGCGGTGTTTCGTAGGTGTGTTTGCTTACTTACGTTGTTTAAAGTGCTAATTATAAAAAAAAACCTGTAATGAAGATCACTTATATTATAATTTTAACTTACAAAATACTTAAACGGTAATATAACGCATATTTGTTCAGACGAAATATAAGAGTATGGTCGTGTGCTGATATACTACAATAGAGGATATTAGTATACTCTCAAGCAGGTGTGAATTATGCTCGTTTAAAAACTCTCTCTCTCTCTCTCTCTCTCTCTCTCTCTCTCTCTCTCTACACAAAAGCCTGAAAAGCAAATTACATACAAGAGTGTGTGTGACATTTTCTTGTCCCCAAAGCTGTAAGGAACTCGTCAAGGTGATTTGAGTGGGAGGGGAGAGTGATGAGTGTGGGAGAGGGCAAAGTAATGAGCGGGTTAGAGAGGGATAAGGAGAGCGTGGTGAGTGGGATAGAGAGCAAAGGAGCATGAGCATTAGGGAAAGGGAGAATGGAAGAGTGAAAATGGTGTTGATGGTCTGTTAAGGGGTGGTGTTAAGGGGTGGTGTTAAAGGTCTGTTAAGGGGTGGTGTTAAGGGGTGGTGTTGATGGTCTGTTAAGGGGTGGTGTTAAGGGGTGGTGTTAAAGGTCTGTTAAGGGGTGGTGTTAAGGGGTGGTGTTAAAGGTCTGTTAAGGGGTGGTGTTAAGGGGTGGTGTTGATGGTCTGTTAAGGGGTGGTGTTAAGGGGTGGTGTTGATGGTCTGTTAAGGGGTGGTGTTGATGGTCTGTTAAGGGTGGTGTTAAGGGGTGGTGTTAAAGGTCTGTTAAGGTCTATTTGTTAAGGGCGTTGATTTGGGGCAACGTGTTAAGATTATCTATCTATCTATCTATCTATCTGTCTGTCTGTCTGTCTGTCTGTCTGTCTGTCTGTCTGTCTCTTTTGCGTGGGTTGGATCAAAGGACTCAGCCAGTTCAAAGACAGACTGGAGATAATAGGTAAAAATCTATTTCTTTACCTATCGCTCATTTCTCCTTACGTCTCGCCCCTAGAGGTAATTAATCCACAGTTACTTGTTCCAAAAAGTATCGTTCGTTAAGGATGAGGGCCGATGAATTTCAAAATGAACACTGCTACTCCTGTGGTCTCGATAAGGTTGCCAAAATCCTTCGTCCATTGTGATATATTGTTTCTCAGTAAATCGTAATGATACCTTTTGGAACTAGTGATACAATACGTCTATCATACCTTTAGTTTACCTGTATGTAATTATCAGTGAATTTTTTTAAAACTAATTGTGAAGGCAAGTGAGTTATTTAGGTCGTTTTTGCCTGTTTTTATTTTGTAATTATTATTTTTACATGAGTTTAAAAGTAATATTAATGAACTGATCTGACTCCTACATAATGAATCAATAGAAGCCGAAGGATATATTACGCTTTAATTGATCAGCCAGGTGTGACGTTACATTTTTGTTTAGATATTATTCGCGAAATTAACGATTGTGATGTAATTAATGTTGAGAAAATAGGGTTGTTAATTGCGTAGTTATGTACTAATATAAGTTTCTAATATAATGGTTATTGGTAACTCTCAGAGTGTGGGAGCCCTGGCTAGGAATATAACAGGTCACAGGTGTGGATGCTCATTAGTTACCTGTCAGTGGTCATTATAGGTGTTTGTGTGTGTGTGTCAGAAATCCCAAAGCCATAATATAAACATTTTATCGTATTATATTTAAGTTGTAATTTATTCTTTAATTTCTATATAGATTTACGTCTTATAAAGGTATTTGAAAAAGACAAAGTTCATCTGGTTCGTTACGAATGACGTCACACTCGTGGATTACTGAGAATCTCTACTGATGGCGTCACACCCAGCCCCCTCCCTCCCTCCCCTGCCCCCTCCCTCCCCTCCCCTGTAAACACTGTTGCCTTTTGTTTATTTTCCTCTTGTTTTCTTTTTTCTGCCAAAATTATTCATCCAAAAAATATTAAACATTTATCCATTTTTGGGTTAGGTTAGGATAGGTTAGGTTCGGTTAGGTTAGGATAGGTTAGGTTAGGATAGGATCTAACTTAACATCATCTGACATAGCCAAACCTAACCTAACCAGATATAACATAGCCTAACCTAACATAGCTTAATTTAACATAACCTAATATAACCTAACCTTAACCCCCCCCCACCATCCCAAGGTAGTGTTAGGGTGTTTAATCAAGTGGAATAAACTAGGGTGCTTAATCTTCACGTAGCTGACCTTTGACCTTTACATTGCTCCGTAATTTCTCGCATCATTTTCACTCTGTCAATTCAGCCACCAGACACCAAATTAAAACCCCGACCAAAAATGCTGTACTCCCATTCGCGAAAATAATATACTATTCAAAATTCGTTGTCATAGTACACGATGAGAATGGACAATCAGAACTGAAATGAAAAATATAGGTAATTGTTGTGTTATTGCGAATTAAAACTATAAATCACCTCTTTGTGTGGTCTCTCTCTCTCCCTCTATCTCTCTCTCTATCTCTCTAGTTTATTTGTGTGTGTGTGTAATAATAATAATAATAATAATAATGATAATAATAAAATTTTTGTTCGACACGGGAGTATAAAAATCCATATCATTCTTCCCACCTTAACTACCATATCAATTACGTAGAAAGATTAGTGTATTAATAAATAAATATATTTTATCATGCAACTGTAACATTGGTAATTCAGTTTTCATGCGAATAAAATATATATATTTTTTTATTTATTTATTTTTTTTCATATATGTTCCGTCAGATTTACTTTCAGTTTCAAAGTATATAAATCTAATGGAGTAAACAGTTGTGACAAAGTAAGTCTTGCATATACTGTACGTAGCTGAACACTGTTGAAACTTCACATAATCAAGTGTAGTGTATTCAGAGGCATGACTGCTGCTCTCACGCACAAAATAAACAGATAAACACGCTCAATTTATGATAATACATCCAGGTTAAACAGCTTCAGCAAAATTGGCTTTGCGTTAGGAACTAGGCTGGGAGATTTGTAAAGCGGTGATGTGGAATAAGATAAACAGATTTTGAGGCATTTTGCTATTATGAGGTGTAGCCATTACCTGTCTGCCACAGTACACGTTCTCATTACCCTGTCTGCCACAGTACACGTTCTCATTACCTGTCTGCCATAAGTACACGTTCTCATTACCCTGTCTGCCACAGTACACGTTCTCATTACCCTGTCTGCCACAGTACACGTCACCACCTGTCTGCAACAGTACACGTCCTCATTACCTGTCTGCAACAGTACACGTCCTCATTACCTGTCTGCCACAGTACACGTCACCACCTGTCTGCCACAGTCTTCTCATCTCGCACCTGTTGTTAAGTTACTGTAGTCGTGGTTTAGCCGGATCACCTGAAGAATCTCCATACAGGCTTATTTCACCGAAAGATTAACCATACGAACGCTAACCTAACCTAACCAAACAAGACTATTACTTCTGAAGAAACTTACGAATCTCTATATTGACAACTCACAAAGAAGTAATTAAATGCTCTTACAGAAAAACTATTTAACTACATGTGACCAATTACCAGCGTCTTACTAGAAGCTGCCTCGAGTATTTCAGATGATTTGTGAAGGAAGATTTGAGCAGATCACGTGAACCTAACCTAACCTAACCTAACCTAACCTAACCTAACCTATAATCTTCGTGTATTTGCTGTCAAATTTATTTCTATATAATGTCCACTTTTTTAATCCGAATTTGGTATTAATTTGGTAATTTTTTCATTAAAATTCTGAAATTCTGTCCTCTCTCTCTCTCTCTCTCTCTCTCTCTCTCTCTCTCTCTCTCTCTCTCTCTCTCTCTGTGTCTCGTAAAACATATAATAACCAATATAATTTATAGGCTGGTATAATCATTAGTGTACACCCATGACATTTAGGTAAATCAAGGGAGAACTGTTCTAATGGAATAACTATTATTTATCATATGTTCATGATTTAACAATAGACGTGTGTGTTCAGTTGATCGTGTGCTTGTAATTACACTTTTATGATAAAATGGGCGAGTGTTCATCATCATCATCATCATCATCATCATCATCAATCATCATCATCATCATCATCATCATCATCATCATCATCATCATCATCATCATCATCATCATCATCATCATCATCATCATCATCATCATCATCATCATCATCATCATCATCATCATCATCAATCATCATCATCATCATCATCATCATCATCATCATCATCATCATCATCATCATCATCATCATCATCATCATCATCATTACTGTTATTGTTATTGTTATTATTGTTGCTGTTGTTGTTGTATTATTGTTTTATTGACAATACTTTTGACCCCTTGAGTACTGAAAGGGTTAAAACTGTACTCTTTGGATCGTCTCACAGTACTCAACCTTTTCGAATACGATGGCCTTATTATTATTCTCTTGAGTACGAGGATATTGTACGGAGGAGGTTGTCATCGTACTCAAGGGGTTACTGTATATCATACTGTCATACTATCATACTGTCATACTATCATACTGACATACTATCATACTGTCATACTATCATACTGTCATACTATCATACTGTCATACTATCATACTGACATACTATCATACTGTCATACTATCATACTGTCATACTATCATACTGACATACTATCATACTGTCATACTATCATACTGTCATACTATCATACTGTCATACTATCATACTGTCATACTATCATACTGTCATACTATCATACTGACCTACTATCATACTGTCATACTATCATACTGTCATACTATCATACTGTCATACTATCATACTGTCATATTATCATACTGTCATACTATCATACTGTCATACTATCATACTATCATACTATCATACTGTCACAGGCGTCTAGAGCACCGGGCTATCATCCTACCTTGTGTTCTTCATCATTCGTATTTTTGGGTTTTTCAGACAGCAGTTGTGACCTGACAGTCTACCCCAGGATGATAGTGTTGCAAGACATTGATTGATGTTCTGCAATGCGGCGGCTCTTCTCTCGTGCAAAATAAAAGGTCAGAGCGCAATCATCGGTATACAGCCAGGCTTGAGGGACGCGATTTAGTTCATTGAAGTGGATGTTCCATAACACAGAACACCCCCCCCCCTCCCTCCCTCTTTCCCTCTCCCCCTCTCTCCTTCCCTCTCTCCTTCACCTCTCAACCCCCTCTCTCCTTCCTTCCCTGCCTCCCTTCTGTCCCTCCCAAGCACACACACACACCTCCCCTCCCTTCCCGTATACACACCTTCCCTCCGTCTCTCCCGTCCCTTCCCTCCTCCCTCCCTTCCTTCCCTCTCGTA